>NC_141028.1:4327500-4372500 GCF_052040795.2 Danio rerio
GTTTACTGCTAATTTGATGTAATTTTGCTCACATGGATAATTGAATATTAATCAGATGATGTCATTACGCTGCTGTGCCGTCAGCCAATCGTTGCATTGCTGATCATGATTTCGAGGATCGATAGATCTGTCCTTCAGCGATCTCAGATCAGTTTATCCAGACATTCTAATCTGATTCGCAAACTCGTTTGAAGAACCAAATTAGCGAGAGATCAGTTATCAAGATTAAAAGATCCAGGATCTGCCAAATCATCTTAGATCATTTAAGCGAGGTACGAAGAACGGACCCCAGATCTTCATTTTTGTAAACAGTTTGTTTTTAGCAGTAATTTAATGCTGGGCGTGTCATCGTGATTGACAGCTGTAATTGACAGTTTCTCAAAGCGCGGCGTCTGAGCTTCGGCAGGAGACTGAAGTAGACTGAAATGTTATTATTCGATTTCTGTGTTATTTTACCATGACAAAATGAGTTCAGCAGTAAACTATAGTTTCTGACATACATGATCCTGGTGGAACACTGTTTATTCGCTAAGTTCAGGGCTTTTTTCGGGCTTTATTAGTTTGCTGATACACGCCTAGCCACCCAGATAGCAAAACACAGTTCCGGCTAGATTCTCGCCTGCCGGAGACTTATCTCTTAGAGCTCAGACTGACTAATGTTACCTCTGCTGGACCTACTCCGGATGCCTGGACTCACTGCCCGATTCCAGTCCGAGTCAATCGAGCCAGATGCGGCAGCCGAGCGAGCAGGCGCTGCCGCATGCGAGCCGGAATCAGCCCGCGACGCCGCGAGTAAGTTATGCGCTGCGGCCTGGAGCTGGCGCGATTGAATATATAAAACCCTCATATTTGTTAACGTTATTACATCCATTTGTGTTGATATGACAGCAAACGCATGCTGAGAAGTTCGGGGGGCGTAGTTGATTTTACATAAAGCGTTTGATTGGAAGCTCGACTCCGCTCATTTTCGCGGCTCCTCCTCTGGCTCCATCAGACAATCCTTCTGCGCATGTCTGGCTCCAATTTCAGCAGTCTTTTGCGACAGTTTGTGCCCGTCAAGCAGGCGTTTTGCCCTCAAGGCGTTCAATGGGAAAAAGGGCTGTCGCGTCGTCCATATTTTTTACAGTCATTGGTTTATAGCGATCGATGATTGGCTCCTATACTAGAAGGCGGCCTCTTTTTTTTTTTTTTTTTTTTTTTTTTTTACCATTTAACGATCGATGATTGGCTCTTGTATACTAGTAGGCGGGGCTTTATTCACCATGTTGACATAAGAGTAAATATTATATCCACCAAAGTAAATGGAATAACAGTAAACCATTGATTAATTGCTTTGAAAATGAATTTAAAATGTATTTAGAGTCTTTAAAAGTAATATCCAAAGAAAATAAGACTTTTGAGGAAGTATACAAAATTATGGCTGAGCATCTTTCCTTTTAAAAATGTACTTTTATTTATATTTTATCTTAATTATTTTTTTAGTGTGTAACTCTCCCAAAAGTTTTTTTTTCTTTCTTTTTAATGTTACGAATTAAAATGTATTTACCATGGAATGAATTACCATGTTTGTCAACATTCAGTATGCGCACGCAGGGAGATGGCAGAAAAAAACGGGAGCGCTAGCATTTACAGTGAGGGAATAACATCTGATGATGTACATCCGATGTACAGAGTTTGTTGTTGTCTCAAAAAAAAAGTTGTATTGATTTACATATTATATATATTATTTACAAAATGCTTTCAGCAATTATAGTGATAAGCGATTCGGCAAACTTAATGTTAAAGTTCGTCTAACAGGTCCATCTGCGATAGCACCCTCCCAATGAATATTGGATAAGATGAAATGGCCAAGCATACAGCCCCAAATATACAATCTCATTGAAGTTCCAAGTGTTTTAACAAGATGTGTGGTCGTGTGCAAGAAATAATGATCCATGATTACCAGATTCAAAACTATGTAGTGCTAAAAACCGAGGTTCTGCCTAGCCAAAGACAAGGAAAAAGACGGAGCTTTACGTTATACAAGGCCTGGGTAATCACCAACAAGCAAAACAACTGCATTCTGACAGCGAACTACACCTGAACTTACAGCAGGGTATGTGAACTTACACATAGAGGTAAAGTTGGTTTTATATTTGCACATTCAGACTTTCTCCTTATATAATGTCATAAAAGTATTGCTAACTCTAAATAGTGAAGTCATATTAGCAGCCAATGACTATCAAAGTATAACATGTTCACAGTCAAATAAACTGTGTTAATGTTGTTTTCAAGTCACACTTGCAGGTTATTTCAGACCGAATATTCAAAGTGCTGTGGTAATCAATAGCCGCGTTTCCACTATCGCGCCTAAAGCGAGCGAGCCAGGGCGAGCCAAAGCCAGTGGCGTTTCCACTGTCACTTCCGGGGCCTAATCGGGCCAAAGCGGGGCTTTCTTGGGGCCAGCGGCCCGCCTTTTTCGGCCCGCCGAATACCTTGGGCCAAGGAGGGCCAGCTGGGGCTTCGGGGCGGAGTGAAAGGAGAGGCGGGCAGTTTTCTGATCGCACATGAGTACATGCGCCAAACAAATAAAGAAATAAGGGAAAGAAAACATCTGGCCTTATAGTCTGGGGTCTTTTTGCGTATGATCACCCTTATGTTTCCTTTTTAAATGTAAGGCTGCTGCATAAAATAATAAAGTAGTTTATAATGACGTTCTTTGCTGCGTCCTCCTTTATGTTTCAATAACGCATAATAATCTTTACACCATATTAAACGCACAGCAGACAGTAAAGGTTTTCGAGAGTTTTTGTCAAATTTAATAGGTGTGTTTGTGCGCGTTTAGATGCCAGTTTTTATTTTTTTTAATAAAATTTATTTATTAAATTTAATTTATAATTTATAATTTATTTTGGAGATAATACACAATATAAATACAACAGAAAGACAAAAAACGTAACAAATTACGTGCCCACTTTCGTAGACTTTAAACAATATAGTGTGATATTTTGATAAAATAGCCTAAGCTATATTAAAGTATAATTTAAAGAATTACAAATATTGGATATATATAAAATCGCATTAAATAAATAAACCAATATAAAATAAACAAAAGCTAGCTATATGTAGGTAGCCTAGCCTACAACACATAAATCAAACCGTTTTAAAGCCACATATAGCCTAACTTTCATTTTACAAAGACCAGTCTGAAAAAAAAAAAGATTTTCGATAAAACAATAAACACCGGAGAAGGTTTGAAATATTATTTATAAAGTTTTTGGATGCAATGATATTAATCAAATCGCGCAAACAGAGCATTATTTGGGTGAGTGAAAGCAGAATCTAGCCTTTTTTTCTGTCACTCAGTCCTGCGCAGCGCTCGCTGCTTTAAACGCATCGGGGGAAAGTCCAAACACAAAATGTGTTCTATATCCTCAAATAACTGTTTATGTTTTTATATGACATGGTTAAATTTATGAATGAAACTTTAAATGAAGAGCTGCAGTGAATAGCTGCTGAGCGCAACAAATATGGCTATATTTTATTAGGCTACTCGCTCTTATGCTGAAACACTTAACACGACGTCTATCAAAACGAGGATGTTATAAAATACATGCCATATCGAGTTATAAAGGAGAATTTCTGTGGCTTTATATTATGGATATGTGCGCTCTCTGTGATGGGTCCCTCCGTCAGTGGCGAGAGCAGTCGATGCACAATGCCAACAGTCGGTCGGCGAGTAAACACATGTAATGAATGGAAATACACAGGCCTGTGCGTGTAGACATTTCATGTACCGCTGTACAGTAATGGGTCATTTGTTTGTTTCGGTTGTCTTCATTTTAATGGTTTCATTTCGTGATGATTTCATGGTGTGCTTTAACTGCCTCATTCTCGCTGAAGTGAGCGGGTTGTGTGACGTTTGATTCGGGGATGTTCTGTGGACGGTGTTTGCGTGACGCGCTGTGAGCTACTAGCCCGACAGTGGAAACGCGACATGATTTCGGCCTCATTTTTCAACCCGGCCCGATTAAAGCCCTGGCTCGCACTGGCCCGATAGTGGAAATCCGGCTAATATAATGAGTGTCACAAGTTGTCACTGAATGAATGTGTGAATATAAAACCAACTTTACCTTAATAACGTTTCATTCTTAGCATTCAGTGTCTGCAGTTTAATTCACCATGTTTAACTGTTTATGCTGAAATCATTGCTGCAATCAAAAATGGTTAATGTGTATGATTCAGCATAGCGTGAACTTACCTGATATAACATGAGAACTGCAGAGTCAAGCATTTCTAATTAGGTCGTCACTTCATTCAGCTCCTTTTTAGCCAAAGGCATCTGTGGTTGGCATTAAACATTGTGGTTTGCGGTAAATGTTAAGTTTGCTATTTTTGGCTTTTCAAATTTGGCATCCTACTACACAACATGACATGTTTACTATTGCAACAGATTTCTTTTGCAACCAGGAACCCGTGTGACGTCATGTGTGATGTAGGTTGGTAATTTGTCTAGTTGGGGGACGGGGGGGGGGGGGGGGGGGGGGGCATTAGCTGATGGTTCGTTGGTAATATTTCCGAAAGATGTCCACGTCGCAATTTAGCTAAATTAATTCACGCCATGTGGCTTGCGGTGCTCCTTCGCCGTTTGCAATGCATTAAAACTTTTTTCCAGCCACGCTTCATTCTCGAAATGTAAAGTTTGTCTAAAGTGATGTATGCAAACTATACAGTATACTATAATTAGGGATACAATCAGCAAGCGCAGTCGTCCTTCCATTGTAGAAAGCCACATTTTGTGTTTGCCGGTTTGTTTACTTGCATGAGCTCCATTGGCATTTTCCCGCACATAGATTCTGACCAATCGAAAAGCAGTTGAGGAAATACAGTCAATAACATCTGGCCAATGAGTGATGTGGGTTTTGTCAGGTGACAAAAGCAATCAGTGTGGTGTGAAAAGGGGCGCAAAGACGGCAGAAAATGCTACGGTGTATCATTTGTTGACCCTGGTCTGGACCAAATTAACCCAAATGCCCTAAAATGCAGCATTTGAACCTCATAATTTAATAGAAATTGAGAAGAATAACTGCAAAATAACCGATCCACTTTTTGAGAAAAAAAGATCCACCCCATTCAATAGGCTGGCTACAGACCTGTATCTGCAGCATGAGGATAAAGAACGAGCCTCCTCCAATCAGCCTCTTTACTTTACTCCTTTACTCTGAAAGCATCCAGTAGCCTACATATTTAATTTCCTGTGTTAAGCAAAAATATTTGTTTCAAAACTATTTCTAAAATCAGTTCTAATTTCTAGAAAATGAATAAATGAACAATAATAATGAAGTGTGGTCAGAAAACTGAGTTATATTCAAACATACATCCTGTTCTTATGCCCTATATGGTGATGCAGACGTCTCCAAACCCCCACAGGTGGACAAATTTAAACTTGTTTTATAAAATAAATATAAATATGCATATAATAGATAATACCGCTAATAATAATAACATTATACAGATGCAGATTGTCATGAATAAACTGAAAAAAGCCCCCCGAGGTGAAGAAGGCAAGGAGGCAGTGGTGTTTATATTTATGTAGAAAATAACAATTTTTGTAACATTTAAATCCTTTATTTGTTTTCATCTGTAAAGATATTTGTGTATTGCTGTTTGTCCTGTGTGTATTCAGCAATGTGTGAGCGTTTAGACACGCATAGGCACATAACTAACGCACTCTCAGCTTGACTTCATACTAGCTTTCAGTTTTCAGTTCCTCAAAATAGCAACGTGCCAACAATGCGCCACTAATCACTAACTAGCCAATCGGATCATTCCAAGTTTAATATAAATATCCAGCCTAAACTTCATTCCTCATCTTCGTCTTTGGAAACCCCCCAGCATCCCTTCTCCCTCCTCCTCAATTCTAAGTTCGGGGAGAAGGGTCTGGCTGCAGACCTAGTGCAGTGCAATCTGGGCTGCATCCATTGCTTTTTTTAATGGGCTGATCTAACCCCACCCCTATACCCGTCACAGTGACGTCACTAGCTCCATTCGAGTGCATTGTGTCTGATATTGCATCGCTGAGTGATGCAGTCTCAGCTTGCATCATAAAGGCTGCATCCAGATACTATTGAGTTCGGGCGACACGGTCGCTCAGTGGCTAGCACTGTTGCCCCACAGCAACAGGGTCGTTGGTTCAAATGCTAGCTGAGCCAGTTGACACTCTCTGTGCAGAGTTTGCATGTTCTCCCCGTGTTCGCGTTGGTTTTCCCAGGGTACTCTGGTTTCCTCCCACACAAAAAACATGCAACAAAAAGTCACAAGCACCTGCTACTACATAAAATCCATTCTTGGAATGTTATTGATAACTACCTGATCTCGTATCCTCCTAATGCTTATTGCCCAGGCGGGAGCCTTGGGCTCATCTATCTCCGAGCTTAGGGTTCTCTCCCGGGACAGCATGCCAAACTTGCTAAAATAGTCAAGCTAAGTGTAAACTCTTGAAATTAGTCTAAAAATTAGTCTAAAACGCTTAACTCAATGGGTTCTATCATACACCCGGCGCAGTGTGGCGCAAGGCGCGGCGCAATACTTGTTTGGTAGTTTCAGCTTGGCGCAAGAGTCGTTTTGAGGTGTTGCGCTACGCTGTTTAAATAGCAAATGCATTAGCGCTCATTTGTGCGCCCATAGATGTTCTGGTCTAAAAAGGAAGGCTTTCTGAGGCGCACTGCTGGCGCGTTGCTATTTTGAGAAACTAAAATAGATTTTTCGTTAGACCAAAACAAACCCGGTCTAAACTCCTGCGCAGAGTTGCGCCTCGCTTACACACTGCTTAATACACACAAGAGAGCAATAGGCAAATATCTTTACATATGAAAAAATTTAAATATTCAGGATATATATATATATATATATATATATATATATATATATATATATATATATATATATAGGATATAATAAGAATAGATATAGCACATAAATATAAAGGATTAAAATATTACAAAACATATTATTTTCTAGCCTACATAAATATGAAAAATCACTGCTTTTATGTCTTCTTCATCTCGGGAGGCTTTTTCAGTTCATTCATAACAATTTGCTTTTGTATAATGTTATTATTATTAGCAGTAATATTTATTATATGCATATTTATTTTTTGTTTTATTAAAAACAAGCTTAGATTTGCCCACCTGTCAGGTTTTAGACCATAAGGGGCACAGCATGTGTTGTAGGATTCAACTCAGGTTTTTGAGCACACTTTGTTATTATTGTTCATTTATTCGTTTGCTGGAAATTAGAACTGAATTTAGAAATAGTTTTGAAATGAATATTTGCACTTAACAAACGCAATTAATTATTTATAGACTAATTGATGTCTGTGCGTAAAGGTTTCCCTATCCAAGAGCGAATGAGAAACTGATCAATTATCTCTCATTCTCACGCAGTAGATGCTCTATTTAACTTTTTTTGTTAAAAAAAATTGTTAACTGTTAACTGTTTGCTTGTGAAATGCTCAGTTTTTCCACTTAGACTTACTTTGCGTCCTGTAAATAGCGAATGCGCTCTTGGCACGATGCAGCTGACTCTTAAAGGGAATGGGAGATGAGACTCTAATTGGTTTATTCTCAAAACACACCTTTAACTCATTAAGAAAATAAACTCAACCCTTTTAGACCATGCGCCACGGCGCAAAGCGGATTTTCCTGTCCGTAAATTAGCAAAAATGCATTCTGACACGCCCTGAAAGCGTTTGCACCCTGCGTTTTGCGCTCTGCGCATGGACCGTCAAAATAGAGCCCAATGTTTTTGAAAACAGACAAAATACCAAGATGGAAAAACACTTAAAGCAGTGTTTCAGTCTTGTGCACGTCACTTCACATTTGACTACATGTCTGAAAGTGAAACTAATTTGAAGGAAATCACTAAAGACGCTTGAATCCTGAGTTCATGTCTGCTACAGTAAATGCTTTTAAAAACACATTAAAAAGGATTGCCGTATTTTCAGAGATGATTGTGAAGCGCAGTGAAGCTTGTATCTATCTGCACTGAGTGTCTTGTATGTCGTCTCTCCGTCTCCTGAAATTCCTTCTGGGTCAGAACTAATTGGCGCATCTGCAGAAACTGCCGGGTTCAGATAATGACCACGAGCTCGAAGCACCAATGACCCACAACACACTGACCAGGGCCCGTATTCACAAAAGGACAGTTCACCCAAACATGAATATTTTGTCATAATTTCCTCCACTTGTTCTTCTGTTAAACATGAAGACAAACTAAAGAATGATGGACAAAAACAGGCTGCTTTTTACAAAAATAAAGTCAAGAATTTGGTTGTTTTAGCTCATTATATATAAGCAGTTTGAACAATCAGGGAAAATTAATCTTCACATGCAATCACACATCTTCATGCTGAAAACAAGCAGTCCTGTAAGATGCGCACAAAAGTCTCTTCCCCATGTAAATTCATGGTCCTCCCAAAATGCTCACTTTGACTTTCTCCTATATGCAATCGGGGCCCCAGAGCTTAAGGGGCCCTCATCGACGACTCTCCAAAAACATGCAAATCTCTGCAACATATGGATGAATATATGAATATGAACAAGCATGACCTGAGCTGGAGCCTTTTATGATATTAATAGAAGCTTGAGAGCTTTTCATAATATTTCCTCAGGGTCCATACATCGGCCTTTTAAAGCATCTGCTGCTGTCTGTGACCTGAAGACGATGGATTACTGTATGAAGGATAGTTTTGAGAGGTTTGCAATTTCTTTAAAGTTGCAATAGCTTCAAAATAAAATCAATTACACAGCAAAAATGCTTTGGCTACTTAGAGTTTTTGTCTTGTTTAAAGTCAAAATGTCTACTCACTTAAAGCAGTTGGGTTAATAATAACCCAACAGGTAACTCAATGATGGGTTGTTTTGGCACCGACCTGCTGTTGGTTTATTTTAACCCAACCCTACTGAAAAAAAACAGTTTAAACCAGCCTAGGCTGGTTGGCTGGTTTTAGCTAGTCGACCAGGCTGGTTTTAGAGGGGTTTTGGCCACTTCCAGGCTGGTTTCCAGCCATTTCCAGCCTGGTCTTAGCTGGTCAGGCTGGGAGATGACCAGCTAAAACCAGCTTGACCAGCCAAGCCAGGCTGGGAGCCCAGCCAAAACCCGCTATGTCCAGCTTAAACCAGGCTGGTCAAGCTGGTTTTAGCTGGATTTAGCTGGTCAGTTTCCAGCCTGACCAGCTAAGACCAGGCTGGAAATGGCTGGAAACCAGCCTGGAAAAGGCCAAAACCCCTCTAAAACCAGCCTGGTTGACCAGCTGAAACCAGCCAACCAGCCTAGGCTGGTTTAAGCTGGATTTTTCTGCAGGGAATCCATTGAGTTGTTAAAGTTAACCTAACAGTTTTGATTACAACATAACTAATTTGTTGGGTTATTTTGCCAAAAAGTGGCTTGACCAATAATATCTCAAATATGTGCATCATTACCTCCAAAAAAAAAAAAAAAAGAGAAATGAACACACAGAGATAGAGAAATCACTTTTAAATCAAATGCTAAAAAAGTGCTGGTAAAACAGACATAAACAAACAAAACGGAGAGGTTATTTGATAAAAAAAACAACAAAAAAAAACATTACTGCGTTAGAGCTAAAATAAACTTTATAACGCAAAAACAACATTACATATGCATATTAATAAAGCTGTTTCGTGTCAGTTAAATCAGTTGACTTTTGAAATTCTAAATTTAACTGTTTGAGTTATTAAATAAATATCCCAAAAAAGGCTAAAAGATAACCCAAAAAAGCACCAAACATTTAACTAAACTGGTTGAGATATTAATAAATAACCCAATAAAGGTTAAAAATAACCCAACAGGTCACCAAATATTTTGGTAACACTTTACAACAAGGTTCATTAACTAATGCATTTACTAACATGAACTAATCATGAACAACACCTGTACAGCATTTATTAATCATAATTGAACATTTACTAATGCATTATTATCATCCATGCTTGTTAACATTAGTTAATGCACCATGAGTTAACATGAACTAACCATGAACTACTGTATTTTCATTAACTAACATTAACTAACATGAACAAATAAAGTAGTAGATGTATTGTTCATTGTTTGTTCATCTTAGTAAATGCAATAAATAACATTAATTAATGAACCTTATTGTAAAGTGACCAATATTTTTAACTCAACTATTGGGTTAAATAAATAACCCAACATTCTTTTAAATCAAGAAGCATTTTCTAGACAAGCAAAACACATTGTCTTGATATAAAAAAACTGTCAAAATTAACATAGTTTTTCATGAAAACAAGCAAAATCATCTGGCAATGGGGAAAGCAAAATAATATATATTTTTGTTTTGATATAGTATTAAATCTTATTCATATTAAAATCAGAATTTTAGTGTCCATGTAAACGTACTTGGTGTGTGTGTGTGTGTGTGTGAGCAGCAGATGAGTTTGTCTCTTACACCTCTGCTGCAGGACGGGGGTCAGTGGCTCCAGTGATGTGATTTACGAGTGTTTCCTCCGTCCGGAAGTGCAGTATCTGTGGCTGACGCTGGCGTTCATCAGCTCGTTCATCTTCAGCTCCACTCACAGACACTTCAAACACTCCACTGATGACTGTAAACCTCAGCATTCACCATCAGCTGAGGGACACCAGAAAACCATTACTCACTGAGGGATCTGAGGCTCCGTCGACTCCGTCTATCTATCTATCTATCTATCTATCTATCTATCTATCTATCTATCTATCTATCTATCTATCTATCTATCTATCTATCTATCTATCTATCTATCTATCTATCTATCTATCTGTCTGTCTGTCTGTCTGTCTGTCTGTCTGTCTGTCTGTCTGTCTGTCTGTCTGTCTGTCTGTCTGTCTGTCTGTCTGTCTATTTATCTATACCTACCTACCATCCATCCATCCATCCATCCATCCATCAACCTATCTGTCTGTCTGTCCGTCCGTCCGTCTATCCCTTCCTTCCTTCCTTCCTTCCTTCCACACATCCACTATCTATCTATCTATCTATCTATCTATCTATCTATCTATCTATCTATCTATCTATCTATCTATCTATCTATCTATCTATCTATCTATCTATCTGTCTGTCTGTCTGTCTGTCTGTCTGTCTGTCTGTCTGTCTGTCTGTCTGTCTGTCTGTCTGTCTATACCTACCTACCATCCATCCATCTCTCCATCAACCTATCTGTCTGTCTGTCCGTCCGTCCCTACCTTCCTTCCTTCCTTCCTTCCTTCCTTCCTTCCTTCCTTCCTTCCTTCCTTCCTTCCTTCCTTCCTTCCTTCCTTCCTTCCATCTATCCATCCGTCCGTCCATTCACACATCTATCTATCTATCTATCTATCTATCTATCTATCTATCTATCTATCTATCTATCTATCTATCTATCTATCTATCTATCTATCTATCTATCTATCTATCTATCTCCCTCTATTTATTCACACATCCACTATCTGTCTGTCCGTCCGTCAGTCCATCCATCTATCCATCCACATCTATCTACCTGCCTGTCCATCAATTCCTTTCTTCTATCCATCTGTTCATCAACCTATCTATCTATTTGTCTGTCTGCCTTTCTGTCCGTCCGTCCGTCCAGATGGATGGAGCCACAGGAATAAATTATTGAAGTTTTTTTGTCCTGATGACTATGAAGTGAGGGCAGCACTGTGGCTCTTCTCACAGCAAGAACGGTCGCTGGTTCGAGTCAGTTGTCATTTCTGTGTTGAGTTTGCATGTTGTCCCTGTGTAGGTGTGGGTTTCCTCCGGGTGCTCTGGTTTCCCCCACAGACCAAACACATGCGCAATACTGTATTTGAATTGGGTAAACAAAAATGGCCTTATTGTTCGACTGTGTGTGAAAGCGAGATGGTATGGGTGTTTCCCAGTAATGGGTTGTGGCTGAAAGGGCATCTAATGCATAAAACATATGCTGGAATAGTTATCGTATAAATATTATACAAATAAGGGACTAAGCGGAAAGAAAATGAATGGATGAATGACTATGAATTGAAATGTGTGTAATATAGATACACAGCATTTAGCTGGACCTGATAGTAGAATGAAGTTTTGTAATACTGACACTGCTGATGTGTGTGTGTGTGTGTACAGTATGTGGATCTGCTGATGCGGTGCTGCTGATTCTGTGTTTATGAATCGAATCTGGAGGGAAGAGGCTCATCAGGTCAGAGGTCAGAGGTCGTCAGTGTCTTTCTGGCCGGTCATCAATCTCTCCATCCAGCTGATCTGCTCCAGGTCTGGCTTCAGTCTCCACCGGACACCATGAAGAAAAAACACACAGATTCATGCTGTCATTTGTTTTACAAAAACATACAAATTGCAAAGTATTTGGCATTTTATAGTAAGAGTGTTCCTGTTTTTCCACAGTCTGATGTGAATAACTCGGTGCTGCTTTCAGTTAGTCAGCGTTCCCCATTGAGATAAATGTGAACAGTAATAGAGAAAACCTCCAGGTATTACAGATATCACTGATCCTCAGTCTCTTTAGTATCCTGCTATTTTGTATCGCATTTCTAAACCGTTTTTCTCAGTGGCTTTAGTGCATTTCTCACAACACTATTTACATTTGCTCAACAGTTAAAGGTAGGTGGTTGTCTTCAGAAGCATGTGTTGTTGTGCTGGTTGAAAGTCTCTTCACAGTTTAATAGTAATGATTACAGTAAATGATCTAAATGTATTTATATGTATTTTTATATTTTGGGTAAGGCATAAAACAAAAAAAATGTTCGTCTAATTTAATAGAGTCGGGCTGACATCTCTCATAATTCTGATAAGTAGCCCAATCTGTCTGTCAGCAAATGCAGATTTGAACAACTGCGCAGCCTTTTGTACGCAGCTCCGCCGACCTCTGCGCATACACGAGAGAGAGCACTCACGCGATCTGTAAAAACCTGCTGAATCAAAACTTTTTAAAAACCTTAATCAATATTGGAGTTACCTTTGCATGCTGGAGAAAGGATGACACCATGTCTGAAGGATTTCTCATAGACAGGTTATGTTCTGTTTTAAAACTGTTTTAACTGATGTAACGTTAGATGTTGTTACAAATGTGTTATATCTTCACAGAAGTGTTGTTCAGCCACTAAAATCTTCCGATGAAAGATTGAAGACTATTTTCAGTTTCATAAGGGACCTTTTACAGCATCGATAATGAAGATTTTAACTAGTTTAACAACAAAACACAAGTAAATAGCGCTATTCCCCCTAGTCTCTCCCTATATTGTTTACCATGCAACTCTAAATATTCGCTCTGAAATCGCATGTTTGTTTGGCTTGCACGCCGCCGGACAAGCACTAGTCGCTTTTAACACATGAGAGAGGGTTCTTTTGCTGTGCTCGTGTTTCAGGAGGCGTGGCTCTAGACGGCAGGGGAGGGACTGTGAGTCAGAGATTTATGCTAAGCTGTTAGCATTGTGGAAGATCACTTACTGCACCTTTAATGCCTTTCTCAAAATAATTAGTACAAACTGCAAAACCTGAGTGATTATTATAAATACCTTTCAATCTAATTTTGACTATTTTTTTGTCATTGATGCCTTTTTTCACTTGTAATTGAAGTTTGATCATTCACTCTTGGTCAATCTACCTTTAAATCGAGCCTTTTTCTCTTCCATCTCCTAAACCTCTTCAGCTCGCAGTCACACCACATCAGCAAATAAAAGTGCGAGCATCATCCAAATCAAACCCTAATTTTGCTTGTCCATTTGGAGCCCAGCAGAGATTCATTCATTCATTTTCCTTCAGCTTAGTCCCTTATTTATCAAGTGTTGCCTGTCATGTTCACCAGCGAATAAACCACCACATGTCGCTGGTAAACACTCACTCATGGAACTACAAATCTGCCAGTAAATGGACTACATATTCAGTCATGCCACACACACACACACCTGCCCCAAGTCTCCACTGATTAGACTCCCACAGCTGATCCTGCTTCAAGACTGATTACACACAGTATTTAAGCAGCACACACTCATTAACATTGCCGAGTCTTGTTAGCGGTATCAGTGACATTACAACGTGGTTTCCCAGTCTTGTTATCTTGTGTTCCGACAGTTAGCCTCTTTGTCTTTGCCTGCCGCCTGCCTTTCTGACCTCTAGCCTGTATTCGACTGTGATTCTGGACTGTCTCCAAATACCTGTTTGCTCCTGTGTTGACCATCGCTTGCCTGACTTTGAATAAACCTGCATGTGGGTCTTACCACCAGTTGTATGTGTTACTCCCTGACGTTACATTGCCACAGCGGAATGAACAGTCAATTATTCCAGCATATGTTTTTAGCAGCAAGCCAGTACTGGGAAAGCCCAGAGATTTTATTCTGTATTTTGTTGTATTTTATTTAGCATCTTTCTTTTCTATCTCCCAAACCCCTTCAGCTCACAGTCACACCATGACAGCAAATAACAGCGTGTAAGGCATCCGAACCAAACCCTAGTTTTGTTTGTCCGTTTAAAGCCCAGCAGAGATTTTGTATTTTATTTTCTATTTTATTTAGCATGTGCTGCATTTTTTTGTTGCTTTTCAATTTCAGTATTAAAAAAAAAAAAAAAAAAAAAAAATATATATATATATATATATATATATATATATATATATATATATATATGTGTATATATATATATATATATATATATATATATATATATATATATATATGTGTATGTGTGTATATATATATATATATATATATATATATATATATGTGTGTGTATATATATATATATATATATATATATATATATATATATATATATATATATATATGTGTATATATATATATATATATATATATATATATATATATATATATATATATATATATATATATGTGTGTATATATATATATATATGTGTATATATATATATATATATATATATATATATACTTTTCAATCTAATTTTTACTATTTTGTTTGTGTCTTTGATGCCTTTTTTCACTTGGGATTGAAGTTTGATCAGTCATTCTCCATCAATCTTCCTTTAAACTGAGCCTCTTTCTCTTCCATCCTCAACTTTTCTATCTCCTAAACCTCTTTAGTTCACACCACAGTCACAACAGCAAATAACAGCGCGAGCTGCATCCAGACCAAACCCTAATTTTGTTTGTCCATTTGGAGGCCGGCAGTGACACTAATAGCCGCTCTTGTTTCCCCGTGACTACTTTCAGGCGGTCAACACACTCCATCAGCTCTCTCTCAAGACTCCATTTAGACTTTCATCTTCAAAAACCCATTTTTTCCCTCAAATATCCACCTTATTTACCCTCTGCAAGAGTGTTTTGCTGGGTTACATACTGGACGCTTCTTCCCATTAGATGCAGCCGGTCTGCGGCCTACTGACAGATATCAGCCCATACCGGGTTCAGATGAATATTTGTAGCTTTTTGCCCTCAGAAAAAGCTTCTTAATTATTAGGATCAAAGGTTTGGAGTAAGGCGTTAAGTGGCGTTTCTCTTTGATCAATCGCGTACCAGCGTTCAGGACGTTGGCTAAATTGTGAGTGACACCAAACTGCCCTTTGAGCTCATTTTTGTAGAAATAAGCGCATTGTGTGTTTGCTTTACCTGCCGTTTGAAGTATGCATGCTTTTTTCTGTCGACTTTCCTCCAGCGAGACTCTCATGAAAGGCGCTTTTGGCTCTGGCGGGTCTGCTTGGAGAGAGCTGGGTAATCTGGGCTGAAAGAAAAGGAATTTGCGCTGATTATGTGAAGTGGAGCCGGGTCAGACGGATGGAGATGCTGAAGTGAGCTTCACTCTTGCTCTTTGTTATTACACTGAAAGCCTGCAGCCAGCTCGGGATATCACAGTTCTGTGTGTGTTATTAGAGAAAATGTGCTCTCGCTGAGACTGTTTCCCATCAGGTTCCCCCTTTCTGAAGCACATGTGGATGGAGCATTTATTTACACACTGTAAAAATCTGTAAATTAGCTAGTTTCAGTATTTCGTAGGGCTGCACAATATATTGTTTGAGCATCGATATCGCAATGCGCGCATCTGCAATAATCACACTGCAATATTAGATTATTTATTAAGTGAAGTTTATTTATAAACTAATTACGAAAGGAGCACGCGCTTATGATTGATAGCACCTGGGGTCCCTTCTTCGTACCTCGCTTAAATGATGTAAGATGATTTGGCAGATCCTGGATTTTTTAATCTTGATAACTGATCTCTCGCTAATTTGGTTCTTCAAACAAGTTCGTGAATCAGATTAGAATGTCTGGATAAACTGATCTGAGATCGCTGCGTGTGTTGTGAGGGACAGATCTATCATTCCTCGAAATCATGATGAGCAATGCAACGATTGGCTGACGGCACAGCAGCGTAATGACATCATCTGATTAATATTCAATTATCCATGTGAGCGAAATTACATCAAATTAGCAGTAAACGGTTTGTTAAATATGACACGCAATAACTCCACATTTGTTGTGAGCTGCAGGCTTTACACTTTCATGTTTCAAAAGTATTCATCATGTATTTCAATACAAATCAATGTATTTAGTTCCACATTAAGAAAAGATTTTCTTTATTATAGTAGCCGTTTTTTTAATCTGTGTAAAGAATAACTGGTTGTTTACAAAAGCATTTTCATATGGGTAAAGGCGTCTGCAACTTTTGTGAAGCATTAAATCACTGGCATATTAACAATCAAAACATGTTTATGACTGCTGAAATGTATTATTGCTTTAAAAAAAGTCACATATTGTGCATTTCTATTATACACAATTTGTACTAAAGCGATCTAAAAAGTTCATATTAATTTCTGTTTGTACCACCAGGTGGCAGTCTTTGTACTTTCATTTCGAGGGTGCAGATTGCATAAGTTTTATTAATATGTATAACTTTATTTATTTTATTAATAAATATAACTTTATTTATATATAGTTAAAAATATTTACCATTTTCCCAAGTGTATATAACTACTACTGTAAGAAAATATCAGAATTCGGTACACTTTCTGTATTATCTTTGCTTGAACTGAGCCGATCTAATCCTGTTTATATGAATTGAACCTGCTCCCGATCAGGTTTGAGCTAGCAGAACTGTTGCTATGACAACAACTCTCGGATAGATATTTCTAACAACTCTCGGAAAGATATTTCTAAAGGAGGTGCTGACATCGAATTGATCCAGATTTTGATAAAAACCCAAACAATACAAACATAAAAATGAAATAAAACAAAAACAAATCTGAAGAATGAGTTTTGTGTAATAACAATGAAATGGCAGAAGGAGAACTGGTGCTAAACTAGTGAGTTTCTTTACAACAGAGTGTCAAAATCTTGATGGTTCTGTAGGTCTCGCCTACAAAATCTGAGCTTTATTCTGTATTCTCTATTGGATTCGGATCAGGTGATTGGCTGGGCCATTCTACAGCTTGATTTTCTTTCTCTGAAAGCATCTGAGAGTTTCCTTGGATGTTTTGGATCATTGTCTTGCTAAAATATCCACCCTAGTTTCATCTTCATCCTCTTGCTAATGTAGATGTTGGACTGAAGCAGCCAGGGGTCTCAAACTGGGCCATTTGTGACCGCCCTACCTCTTCCTTCCGCACCCCAACTGACGTCAAAATTATAAAGAGATGCGGCCCCCAAAACATATAACTTTTTGAAATCACACTCATTTTGGGGGAGGGGGGCTGGGATGTTGCTTTATGTTTGGAAATGAAAATCGGGTTGACATCAGAACCCAACGTCAGGCTGACCTCAATGTCCAGCGTCCAGCCTAAAATCAAGCAAATATCATTTTCAAACGATGTTACAGCTTGACTTTGTGTGGACGAATTTTCGTCACTTTTCAACAACCTAAAATCAACCTAAAAATCAACCAAATATCAACGTAAATCGACATCGTTATTGGACATCGAAATAGCGTTGTCCGTAGAAGCTGGCTAGACATTTAGAATTTTGATCATTTGACGTCATGACCTAAATCTAACCTAATTTTTATTTCGTATGACGTTTTGTACCTGCTGGGCAACAACTAAATGCACTACAGAATGTTACGTTTACACACATCCACAAATGACATGTAAACGCATCAGCTTTTGCAGTGTAATACTTACTACTCTTGAGTACTTTTGAAAGGTCTACTTTTTACTCATACTTTGAGTAATACTCACAGCAGATACTTTTACCCTACTTGCGCTACATCTTTAGGCAAGTAATGGTACTTTTTTTTTTTTTACTTGAGTATGATTTTAAAGTACTCTTTCCACCACTGAATACAATATAAATGTGCCTGCATTTAAACATATAAACATATACACTTATATATTTTTTAAAATACCCTGGAAAATAATAACATCTATCACTTATAATATACATATGCGAACAGTCGTGACACATACTGTAAAGTCCCACAGTTCTGCATTTGTAAGATATGCGGAAACTACACAGAAATAAATGACATTTAAAAATGTAAAATATTTCATAATACTGTGTATTTTGTATCTAATAAATCAGACTTCTTTCATACTCTACCATGCTAATTAATGTGTATGTACACAGAAGAAGCCGTGACATGATTTGTAGTGTGTGATTGAGCCGACACAATAAACAAACAAACAAACCAAAACAAAACAGCGAATAATGTATGAAGCAGGGAGTGAATGCAAGTTAGCGCGCATCATGGCATGGCTGGTCATCTCAGCATGAAAACAAGAAAACAAACGTCTCTCAGCTCCTGGTCATCCGGACTCTCTGTCCTTGTCCACATCTCATCCACCTCTCTCCGACAGACTGGAGAAAGGAAAAAACGTTTGGGGCAAAAAAGAGAGAAATAATTGGATTCCCAGCTCCCAGCACCTCCTCCTCTTCCCCCACGTGTCGGACACCCCTAATTAACAACAGGGAGAGTCGGAGAGAGCCTGGAGAAAAAAATCTGCTGTTTGGATTGAGCAAAAAAAAAAAAAAATGACCGGCAACATATTGTCTCCTTCACGTCCGCGCGGGCTAATAACAGCTAGTGGCTGGTGCAGGAGAACGAGAAGGCGTCAAAACCTGGCAAAGTCACTCATTCATAAAATCTCAATGTGTGACTATAGCTCTAATTACAGCCCACGTCGGCCTCAATTAGACCACAGCTTTTCTCTCCGCGTTAACTCTTAATTAATGTATCGGCGGTTAATTACAGGTTTCGCGAGAGGGGCTTCTGTCAGACGCTCGCTAGTTTTCTCAGCGGGAGTTTTTTTTTTTTTGGTGGGGGGGCGGGGGGTATATTCTTTACATCAGCTCTGTTCCAAAACCTGCCTTGATGCCTACGGCCTGCACAGACAGCTGCTTGTTAAAGCGGCATTCTAATATTATTAATGGAACCCCATATAGAAATCTAATATATGGTAATATATATGCAAACTACATAAATGATGTACAAGTTTATATTTAGTTTTTACATATAAAATGTAATTTATGTCAAAATATTACAATTTATTTAAATATAAACACACACACACACACACACACACACACACACACACACACACACACACACACACACACACCTACTTATATACAACCATTGGAATTACAAGTGTGTACAAATGCCAGCCAAACTATCTAATTGCTTGTTAACGTAAGTTTCTAATCAGCCAATCACATGGCAGCAACTACACGCATTTAGGCATGTAGACATGGTCAAGACGATCTACTGTAGTTCAAACCAAGCATCAGAATGGAGAAGAAAGGGGATTTAAGTGACTTTGAACATGGCATGGTTGTTGGGACCAGACGGGCTTGTCTGAGTATTTCAGAAACTGCTGATCTATTGGGATTTTCACGCACAACCATCTCTAGGGTTTACAGAGAATGGTCTGAAAAGAGAAAATATCCAGTGAGCGGCAGTTCTGTGGGCGCAAATAACTTGTTGATGCCAGAGGTCAGAGGAGAATGGCCAGACTGGTTCCAGCTGATAGAAAGGCAACAGTAACTTAAATAAGCACTCGCTACAACCGAGGTCTGCAGAAGAGCATCTCTGAACACACAACACATCCAAGCTTGAGGTGGATGGGGTACACCAACAGAAGACCACACCGGGTGTCGCTCCTGTCAGCTAAGAACAGGAAACTGGGGATATTTTTTTGGCACACTTTGGGTCCATTAGTACCAATTGAGCATTGTGTCAATGCCACAGCCTACCTGAGTATTGTTGCTGAACTTGTCCATCCCATTCCAAAAAGAAGAAGAAGAAGAAGTCACAGACCTTAACGGAACAGTTCACTCAAAGATTAATAATGTGTACTCTCTATTTGCTCACACTTCACTTGTTTCAATACTATAGGAGTCATTCAATTATATTCTTTTTGTGTTCATTTACAAAAAGAAAACTCAAGAAACAAGTGAAGGGTGTAATGATAATGGTGAGTCATTTTTAGGTGAACTATCTCTTTAAAAATGCATGCAGGTAAACTTTTTCCTCCATGATGATTAAACTCTATTAAACTATAATCCCAACATTGCATATCCTGCGATTCGACAATTGCGGATGCACACATTGCGATATCGATGCTGAAACGATATATTGTGCAGCTCTAACTTAACTATAGGATAGTTGTCTTTACTACTTGTCTGTCCTCTGCCAAAAACTCGCTCTCACAATGTTAGTGCTGTGTTAGCACTATTAAAATCAATTTAACATAGATATAAAAACCAATTTAAAATAGATAAATAGATTGAATAGATAAATAAAAAACAGCTAAATAGATAAATAAAATAGATTGTTGTGTGTTCTTTGATTTTTCGTGAAGTTTCACAAACTAATTTCGAGAGGAGCATGTGATAGGATTGACTACAGCTGATCCCTATTGCTAACTAGCCAATCGGATCATTCCAAATTTCATATAAATATCCGGCCTAAACTTCGTTACTCATCTTCGTTTTAGAAAACCCGCCTATCCATCCCTTCTTCCTCCTCCTCAATTCTAAGTTCGGGCAACACGATGGCTCAGTGGCTAGCACTGTTGCCCCACTGCAAGGAGGTCATTGGTTCAAACGCTAGCTGAGCCAATTGACACTCTCTGTGCGGAGTTTGCATGTTTTCCCCGTGTTCGCGTGGGTTTTCCCCAGGTACTCCGGTTTCCTTCCACACAAAAAACATGCAACAAAAGTTAAAGTCACAAGCACCTACTACGTAAAATTAGCGGTCTATCCTTGGGAAGTAATTGAGAAGTACCTGATCTCATATCCCTCCTAATGCTTATTAACCAGGCGGGAGCCTTGGGCTCATCTATCTTCGAGCTCAGGGTTCTCTCCCGGGACAGCATGCCAAACTTGCTAAAATAGTCAAGCTAAGTGTGAACTCTTGAATTATTATTCATCATGTGTATGTAGACATTACAGGAAACATTTCATTATGAAAATGTACTTGAAAGTTCTGGAAATGTCTTGGAAAAGTCATGTAATTTTAATAGTAAAAGTGTGTATGAACCCTGTACAATGTATCATGTTTATCATGAACATTGACATTGACCAGCTGAGCATTTCTGTGTGGAGTTTGCATGTTCTCCCTGTGGTGCTCCGGTTTGTAGTCCAAACACATGCATTATGGGTGAATTCATTCATTTGTTTTCTTTTCGGCTTAGTCTCTTTATTAATCTGGGGTCGCCACAGCGGAATGAACCGCCAACTTATCCATCATATTGTAACTTTTCATTGTTTTATTCATTGCAGTCACATTGAAAAGGTTAACCACTAGAATATTAGTGAAATACTGAGGCTATCAAATATTTATTCTATGCATATAGATTTTATTTCCCAAATGGAAAACATACATGTTCACTGAACGATGCACTCAAAAACAAAACTAATAAATCCCCAAACTCTTTTAAACTTCTCCTAAACCCACACAAAAAAACAAATGTCTAAGCTGTTTGATGATGATCCCTTCTTCTGAACAAAAAACAAAACATTGAGTGTGTTGAGTCGTTGATCCACTTCTTCAAACTCACAGTCAATAATTGAATGAAACTTCATGATGGCCTCAAAGAAAAATCGTCCAAGATTAATCAGACATCATACCATTACAACATTATGGAAGTCCTTAAGCTGAGCTTAAAACTCTAGATTTCTCAACTAATACTTCACAAAACTATTAGGGATGGCTGACGTGAAACTGATGTTTCGACGCCGTGTCAAGATCCCGAAGCGCAAGTGTTTCGAAACACTGCACCGAAGCATGATCCGAAGCACCCAAGTCACGTGACTAAAGTGTTTCGAAACATGGATCAGCTTAAAAGCGTTTTGAGACCTGGGGCCTGTTTTAGTAAGGAGGTTCAAACAACTCGGAGTTTAAACTTGAACTCTGAGTTGATTTACAGAGAGATTAAAAACTCTGAGTATTCGGTTTCAGAACAGCTGATTTGAGTTGGGTCAATCAACTTCGAGTAGACCAACTCAGAGTTAAGCGCGCACACCGTGACTATAAAAGGGCATTATCAACGGAGCGCAGATATTATGAGTGACCATGGCAAGATCTTAAAAAAAGAGATCACCATTTCTTTCCCCAGCTGAACTTGATCTGCTCATGCAAAGTTTTAGCAAATATGAGTGTATATACTTAAAAAGAAGCAACCATCAGTGAAACAGAGACAGTTAGCCTGGGAAAACAGCTGCTCAAGTTAATGCGTAATTTTACATTTAAAGTATTTAAATATTTAAGTATAATAAAATAAGTAATGTAATGTGTGACGTTTATACATTTTTTTCTAAACTTTTATACACGTTTATCAGTTTTAATAGATTTAACAGTGCACTTGTGTGTCTGCCTTTTTATTGATCAAGTGATAGAGGTTGATATAACATTAAGAACCTAAGCAGTGCTAAAAATAATTTTTAGACAGAATAATAATCCCATTAATCTAGTAACAGTACATGTCGAAGGTTAAGCTAAATATTTATGGAAAAAAGGACAAGCCTCGTACGTGACTTTGTTCTGTGTGTGACAAAAATGTATGCAATAGCTGTGTTTCCATCAAAATACAGGCTTACATAAATTTGTGCAAAACTGGAATAATGCCTAAAAGATGCGAATAAAGCAGCGTTTTTATCCAACGAGTCAAAGAGAACACAATCGTCACTTCCTGATTAACTTGCGCCAAATATCAACAGTAAAAACAGAATGTACTGCGGTAGAACAAGCTGCGTTAATGATTTTTTATTTAATACTTGCGCCTCAGAAGACACAATGAACACATGGGGGCGTTTGAAGCCAGACGCGGAGATCTTGACACGCTCCAGACGCTCGGAGGTAATTAATAATATACACTAATACTGAAACAGTAAAGGCATTTTAGAATGACTAAAACAACATTTAAGATGTTCTGCAGTGTGCTCAGTCACTGGTTTGTCCATTTACACACATTTTCATCATCATCTCTAACAAACTTTTTTTAATGTACATACTATAATTTGTTAAGTGCACTTTGTAGTTTATGCGCATCTTTTCTTATCAAATAAAAGTTTAACCTACTCAGTTATGCAAATGTTTTATTATGAATATTTTCAAAAGTTCTGTGAATCATGACGTTTCCATCAATCGTTTTTATGGGCATCTCCAAAATGAGCTCTAAAATAGGTGTGTGGAAATGTAAGACTAATGCGAGAAATACGCTTCAACTTTAAAAAAGGGGAGGAGACCGACAGAAACTCTGAGTTTAAAACCTGCTCCGGACCAGGTTAGATTCACAGAGTAAGTTACCACAGTAACTGACTCTGAGTTAAAGTTACCTTTCTTTCAGAAACAGGCTTGACTTACCCTGATTTCTTGAGTTTAACAAACCTGCCATTTTGAAACCGAAAACCCAGAGTTTCTCTCATTTCAGGGTTAAAATACTCTGAGTTTTCACTTAACCTCCTTTCTGAAACAGGCCCCTGGTGAATCTTCATTTGGCTGCCAATGTAGCCAGTAGGGAAGAGCAATGTTTATTTTGTGCACAGTGTGTGTGAAAGGAGAGGTGGAGAGAGTTTCTGATTGAGTGTCCCACATGTGTTTCAGGTATGTTTGATGTTGATGAAGTCAAATTGTAAAATTGTTGTGTGTGAATCTTTTTATAATGTTTTTATGATTTTGGTTGTTCTCAAAAATTAATAATTGACTATCTGAATCTAAATTGTGCTTTTATGTCATGGTATATTGCATAGTGAATAAGCCTAATTGTTTGAGAACATGTATATGCTGTTTTTTTGAGAATATAAAATTGATCTTACACTTTAGGTACAATTGTAAAGAGCAACACCACTTATTTTCACTTTATTTTTATTTTATTTAAACAAATACATGTTTTTTGTGATTTAATATCGTACAATGTTATACAGTCAGCCTCAGTCGGAGTGCAGAGAAAGATGTGCAAAAGTTTCTCCTGCACTTGTGTTCGTATTGTGTGTGTGAAGGGAGAGGAAAGCGTGGAGAGAGTTTCTGATTGAGTGTCCCACATGTGTTTCAGGGACCAATAAATACATGACGCAAAGCTGCCCTGCTGTTTCCGGTGTGATTATGGGTTATGTACAGATTGGGATCTGCTACACCAAGGTCATTAATAATCCTGTTTCATATGGCCTAGTGGACTGAGCGTGTGCCCGCCGATACTGTGCTTCGAATGACGTTTTGGTTTCGAATCCTGACTTGTACAAATACTCTGAAATCATGGTTTCATGTATTTTAATCATGTTTTTGTTTTTTGTAGCCTAAATAGGATACAGCTGCAGTTACGCCATCAATACAGCATCATTTCTGTAACACTAAAACTATAATTAATAATTTTACAGTACTGTGATGGATGGTGGGGTTTTGGGTTTGGGTAGACAATAATAAAATACAATAAATGGGAAATTTAATGAATAATATAAATAATTCTTTATAACTTCAGGCCACAGTTTCTGATCTAGCAACAACCCTGTTTTAAGACCAAAACAAGACATATTTATTCACAAATAGTTTATTCGGATATCAGACCAATGTTGAAACAAAACGATACAAGTGCAAAGCATTACCAACTGGTATTAAAGCATTTCAAAACAACAATATCAGCCTGGATTCAAACCCACTATGCCCGCATAGTAGTCAAATGCCTTTACCACTCCACCATATTACCTGAAGATTCAAGCACACAAAGTGGGGTTTAATGCCGCAATTTGCTAAACTTTTGTTTGCTGAAGCTGTTTCAGTGCAATACATAAAAATGACCACTAGGTGTCACTGTAGAGCAGGGTTTCGAAACGTTTCGAAGCTTCGACACATTTGCTTCGACTGTTTCAGTGTTTCACGAAGCCTTGCTTCGCCCACCACTAAAAACTATTATTAGTTTGAAGTAGCCTCAAAGAACCATGTGTTCCATTAAAAAAGCTCTTTCCTCTTCTTCTTCCCACCTTTTATACCCTCTATGTATCTCACCAGCGCCCTCTAGTGCCCTGTAGTTTCCATTAGAAAAGTCCCTTTCATCAGGGCCGGAGTGGGACACCTTTTCAGCCCTGGAGTTTTAAGCCTCAGACCGGCCCACCTCAGTTCACGACTGACTATATTAAAATAAGGTCATTTCCAAATCAGTTTCTAATGACACTATCACATCTTTTTTTTTTTTTTGAAAAAACAGCTGTTTTAGAACTTCAAATGTTCAACAACCCTAACAGTATTATATGTCTTAACAATAAAAACGAAAACAATAAGTTACTCTAATGAGGATCAAACCCAGGTCAGCGGCGTCTTAATCTAACATGCTAACCGCTGGACCACAATAGCTTTGTTCAAAATGGAGACACAACTGAGTTTTATAATCATTAAAATAGATGAAAAGAGAAGAGTTATGAATAGAAAATAATGAATAAAAAGGCTGTGGTCAAGTAAATAAATAAATTTAAAAAGTGTGACAGCTGAGAGCAAAAGATTCTGGAGCTATGGACACCGGCCCTCGCGGCCAAAAAACGGACAGGCCCACCGGGAATTCTCCCGGTCCTCCCGATTAGCCAATCCGGGCCTGCCTTTCATTATTCCATAGTTTAAAAAAAAACAAGTGACAGACATTTCATTCTGTTACAATATGTTTTACATAGCGGATCCTCTTCCAGCTGCAACCCATCTCTGGGAAACATCCATACACACTCATTCACACACATACACTACGGACACTTTAGCTCACCCAATTCACCTGTACCACAAATCTTTGGACTGTGGGGGAAACTGGAGCACTCAGAGTAAACCCACGCGAACGTGGGCAGAACATGCAAACTCCACACAGAAATGCCAACTGATTCAGCCGAGGCTCGAACCAGTGACCTTCTTGCTGTGAGGCGACAGCATTACCTATTGCGCCACCATTATAGGTGAATTGAATAAGCTAAATTGCCTGTAGTGTATACGTGTGAATGAGTGTGTATGAGTGTTTCCCAGTGGCTGGAATGGCATCCCCTGTGTAAAACATATGCTGGACAAGTTGCCGGGTCATTCCACTGTGGCGACCCCAGATTAATAAAGGGACTGAGGCTTAAATGAATGAATGTGGTCTATACACTGCTACTTTATAATTGTGCATTGCCTTCACAGATGCACTCTTGGGCTATTTCCCTCATGCAGCGCAGCGTGTTGACTCTCACACACGTCTGCGTGTCTTTTCACCGCTGTCTGCATTGTCTTCAACCAGGCAGCATTTTACAGCTCCCGGAGAAGAGAACGAGAGATCAAGATCATCGCTAAGAGAAAGAGGTGGCGAGCGAAAGAGAGGAACAAAACCCGTGTGAAAGAGAGCAGGAGGTGAGAGGGGGACGTTTGGAAGTGTGTTCGCGTCCAGAAGGACTGACATCCAGAGAAAAGAGGAGAAACTCTGGAGGAGAATGAGAGCGTTTTTTCTCCTGCTGTCCCGGCTCCCGCTTGCCTCTCCACGTGTTAATTACACATGTAAGGCCTATTATAACCCTGCGAGGACACCTGCTGACTGGGAAAATGAAGGCGGCGTACTCCAGCGCCAGACTCACACACACCGACTAAAGATAATAGTTTCCCTCCTGCATTTTTTTCACAGGGTGCACGCGGTAACTAACTCCGCAGACGGGGAGAGTCGGGGAACATGGTTAGCATGGAAATGTTCTGTGGCTGAGCAGAGCCTGGTGTTTCATTTAAGGCGTCGGAGGCTGTGGAGAGGAAAAAAACGTGTGACTGGTTGAGAGCCGGCTGAGAGGCTGTGAGGACGGCTGACACGGAGAGTTTAAAGCAGAGATTCACTCGCTCTGCTGTAAATGATGCAGATGCACACTTCTGGAGGTAGCTCTGACGCCTTAATTGAGCAGATTCTCTGAACAGATTCACACCGATCAACAGATTTGAGCCACATCCATCAAAGACTATCAGAAACCACAGAACAGCGGCCTTAACTACCAATTAGAACACCATAGCAACCACCTGTAACAGCTTAGCAACAGTGGAACAAAGTCTTAGTAACTCAGAACACCATAGAAACACCATAGCAACCACCTGTAACACTTTAGCAACAGCAGAACACAGTTGCTCAGAACACCACAACTACACCATGGCAACCACCTGTAACAGCTTGGCAACAGCAGAAGAAAGTCTTAATCGCTCAGAACACCCCATAAACACCATGGCAACAACATTAACAGCCTAACAACAGCAGAACATATGTTTAACAGTGCATCAGAACACCATGGCAACCCCTATAACAGCTTAGCAACAGCAGAACATATGCTCACCAGTGGCTCAAAGCACCACAGCAACACCATGGAAAGCAGCTGTAACAGCTTAGTAACAGCAGAACAAAGTCTTAACAATTACTCAGAACGCCATAGCAACACCATGGCAACCACCTATAATAGCTTAGAAACAGCAGAACAAAGTCTTAATCACTTTGAACACCATAACAACACCATGGCAAGCACCTACAACAGCCTAACAACATATGCTTTACATTGCCTCAGAACATAATAGCAGCACCATGGCAACCACATACAACAGCTTGGCAACAACAAAAGAAAGTCTTAGCAGCCACTTCTCATACAATCGCAACACCATGGAAACCAATTATAACAGCTTAGAAACAGCAGAACAAAGTCTTAGCGACCACTCCACTTACAATAGCAACACCATAGCAACCAACTATAACAGCTTAGAAACAGCAGAACAAAGGCTTGATCACTTAGAACACCCCAACAACCACTTATAACAACTTGACAACAACAAAAAAGTCCAAGCAACAGCTGAACATACAATTGCAACACCATGGCAACCAAATATAACAGTTTAGAAACAGCAGAACAAAGTCTTAATTACTTAGAACACCATAACAACATGGCAACCACTGCTTGTTAACAGCCAAACAAAGTCTTAGAGACCACTCAACATACAATAGCAACACCATGGCAACCACCTACAACAGCTTGACAACAGTATAACAAAGTCTTATTCACTTGGAACAACATGACAACACCATGGCAACCACCTACAACAGCCTAACAACATATACTTAACATTGCCCCAGAACACCATAGTAACACCATGGCAACCACCTGTAAAAGCTTAGCAACAGCAGAAAAAAAGTCTCAACAATCATTTTAAACACCTTAGCAACACCATGGCAACTATCGTACACTTCGTACACTGCTTCGCAACAGCAGAACAAAGTCTTAATCACTTAGAACACCATGGCAACAATCTGTAACACCTTGGCAACAGCAGAACAGATGCTTAACCTTTTACTCAGAACACCACAACTACACCCTGGAAAGTACCTGTAACAGCTCGGCAACAGCAGAGCAATGTCTTAATCACTCAGAACACCACAGCAACACCATGGCAACCAACTATAAAAGCCAAAGAAGAGCAAGATGTATGCTTAACAGTGCCTCAGAACACCATAGCAACACCATGGCAACCACCTGTAACAGCTTGGCAATAGCAGAAAATTTTTTAAAAATCATGCTGAACACCTCAGCAACACCGTAGCAACTAACGTACACTGCTTAGCAACAGTGGAACAAAGTCTTAACAACCCCTCCACATACAATCACAACCCCATGGCAACAACAGCAAAATATATTTTTATTAGTGCCTCAGAACACCATGGCAACCACGTATATCAGCTTAGCAACAGCAGAACATATGCTTAACAATGCCTCAGAACACCACAGCAACACCATGGCAGTCAATTGTGACAGCTTAGTAACAGCAGAACAAAGTCTTAACAATTATTCAGAACACCATAGCAACACCATGTCAACCACCTATAACAGCTTAGAAGCAGCAGAACAAAGTCCTTATCACCTAGAACACCATAACAACACCATGTCAACCACCTTTAACAGCTTAGAAACAGCAGAACAAAGTCTTAATCACTTAGAACACCATGACAGCACCATGGCAACCTCATACAACAGCTTGGCAACAACAAAAGAAAGTCTTAGCAGCCACTCCTCATACAATCGCAACACCATGCCAACCAACTATAACAGCTTAGAAACAGCAGAACAAAGTCTTAGCGACCACTCCACTTACAATAGCAACACCATAGCAACCAAATATAACAGCTTAGAAACAGCAGAACAAAGTCTTATAACACCATGGCAACCACCAATAACTGCTTGGTAACAGCTGAAGAAAGTCTTAGAGACCACTCAACGTACAATAGTAACACCATGACAACCACCTACAACAGCTTGGTAACGGCAGAACAAAGTCTTAATCACTGGGAACACCATGACAACATCATGGCAACCACCAATAACAGCTCATCAACAGCAGCACAAAGTCTTAATCACTTAGATCAACATGACAACACCACGACAATCACCTATAACAGCTTGGCAACGGCAGAACAAAGTCATAATCACTTAGATCACCATGACAACACCATGGCAACCACCTATAACAGCTTAGAAGCAGCAGAACAAAGTTTTAATCACCAAGAACACCATAACAACACCATGTCAACCACCTATAACAGCTTAAAAACAGCAGAACAAAGTCCTAATCACTTAGAACACCATAACAGTGCCATGGCAACCACATACAACAGCTTGCCAACAACAAAAGAAAGTCTTAGCAGCCACTACTCATACAATCGCAACACCATGGCAACAACCTATAACAACTTAGAAACAGCAGAACAAAGTCTTAGCAACTACTCCACTTACAACAGCAACACCATAGCAACCAAATATAACAGCTTAGAAACAGCAGAACAAAGTCTTATTCACTTAGAACACCATGACAACACCATGGCAACCACCAATAACTGCTTGGTAACAGCTGAAGAAAGTCTTAGAGACCACTCAACGTACAATAGTAACACCATGACAACCACCTACAACAGTTTGGCAACAGCAGAACAAAGTCTTAATCATTTAGAACACAATGGCAACCACATAAAACCACACAAAACAGCTTGACAACGGCAGAACAAAGTCTTAATCACTTAGAAAACAATGACAACACCATGGCAACCACCTACAACAGCTTGGCAATAGCAGAACAAAGTCGCAATCACTTAGATCACCATGACAACACCATGGCAAGCACCTACAACAGCTTGGCAACAGCCGAACAAAGTCATAGTCACTTAGAACACAATGACAACCCCATGGCAACCCCCAACATCATCCTGGCAACAGCAGGGCATTATGGGATACATCTGGCCTCTGGACACACGTCCTCATCAATATTTCACCACTTACTCTCACACTAATTGATTCAGTGTTTTTTTTAAGACAGGATCATGTGACCTGGCATTGTTTATCAACACATCAAACACAGCTTCACATCAGCAGCTCCTTCAAGGACAAACAGCGAACGAAACAAGAGCATTCGGGTTTGTTTGTAAGTCGTACAAGGCCATCTGAGCACGTGCAGATTCTCCTGAGCTTCTCCTCGTAATGTCTGCTAATCTGCACAGCTGCAGGCCTCCAGATCGACCTCCTTTCTGCAGTTTGAGTACATGAGTAGCTGCTAATATCATGTGAATCGCGTTGTACTGTATGTTTGAGGAGATTTATTTAGGCCAACAGCATCTGAGAATATATTTTTCTTCATGCTGGATCATCATGTGCCTAAGAAGGACAAAAAAGCATGAAGTTAAACAAAACTGGATAAAATAAAATAAAATAAAATGAAAGTGAATGAGTTGAATGAGTTGCAAAAACATGCATAATAGAGAAAAACATTAAACAATAAGAAATAAATACTTTAATTAAAATCAATTTTGAAATAAAATAAAGTACAGAAAAATACCATGGTGGTAATATCTTTTCAATTGTCATTTTCTTTTATTTTTAAAAACAATACGTCAAAATTAAGTGTGTTTTTTTCATCAAACAGACAAAACTATTAATAGATTAATCATATTTTTAGTTTGAAACAAATTTATTTTACCAACTCCAAAGGCAGATAATTTAGCTTGTTTTAAGTAAAATCACACAATTTGGACTCATTATTTCTAAAATGTAAAACAATATTTTTTACTCTACATAATTTATAAATATATATATATATATATATATATATATATATATATATATATATATATATATATATATATATATATATATATATATATATATATATTGTGATGATGTTTAGCAGAGCAAGGAAATTTTTACAGTAACTCTGATTATATTTTTTCTTCTGGAGAAAGTCTTATTTGGCAATTATGAATATTTTAATTCTCTAAACATTTATTAATTATGAAATCATGTTTAAAGTTATAATACAAATATTATTACTAAACTATTATGATAATTGTATCATTAAAAAGTATTCCAAGTTTTTAATATTTATAATAGGTGATGCGGTGGAGTAGTAGGTAGTGTTGTCGTCTCACAGCAAGAAGGTCACTGCTTCGAGCCTCGGCTGGCTCAGTTGGCATTTATGTGTGGAGTTTGCATGTTCTCCCAGCGTTCGGGTAGGTTTCCTCCGGGTGCTCCGGTTTCCCCCACAGTCCAAAGACATGTGCTATAGGTGAATTGGGTAAGCTAAAATTGTCCGTAGTGAGAGTGTATGAGTGTTTCCCACTGATGCAGCTGGAAGGGCATCTGCTGCGTGAAACATGTGCTGGATAAGTTGACAGTTCATTCTGCTGTGGCGACCCGAGAATAATAAAGGGACTAAGCCGAAAAGAATGAATGAATGAATATTTATAATACAAAAATTATACAAAAAATAATAATTTAAAATTTATGCACAAGTATCACAATATCTTCAGTCATAAAAATACTGTGGTATTTATATTTTTACATTTCCACACTGCAAAAAAATAATTTCTTATTTCTATAACTTAAAAACAAAACAAATTGCCTTTTTTAAAGAAATATTGAGTCAAAATTAATTATTAAAAAAATTAATTCCTTAAAACAAGCACAATAACCTGCCAATAGGGTCAGCAAAATAATCTAATGTCAAAAGGAAAAACAACAGTATTTTTGCTTACCCCTATTGGGAGATTATTTTGCTTCTTTTAAGGAAAAACTTTTGAATTTTGGCTTCTTATTTCTTAAAAACAAGACAATATTTTTACTCAAGAAAATGCAAAATAAACAAACAAACAAAAAAAAAGTTGAATAATTACAATTTTATCAATGCCACAATTTTAGCATGCATTATATTTATGTGTGTGTACATATTAAATAAAATGATTGAATGAACGAATGAATGTTATTATATAAATAACACTACTAGTAGTAATAATTTATAAATATTATAATAATTGTATTATAAAAATGTACAATGATGTTGTCAAAATGCTTTTTTTAAAGTAACAAAACATCTCTAAATATTTATTAATTATATTTCAAGTTTTTTTATATTACAAAAAATAATAATTTAAAATTTATGCACAAGTATCACAATATCTTCAGTCATAAAAATACGGTGGTATTTATATTTTTACATTCCCACACTGCAAAAAAATAAAATAAAAATAAATAAATAAAAAAAAAATCTTGATTTGAATACTTACCAGCAAAACACGTTGTCGTTTTTAAAGAAATAATGAGTCAAAATTAAATCAGTTTTTATTTAAATCAAGCAAAATAACCCACCAACGTGGTCAGCAAAATAATCCAATGTCATAAGGAAAAAACAATACTTTGCTTACCCCCATTGGGAGATTATTTAGCTTCTTTTAAGGAAAAAACTCAATTTTGGCTTAGTATTTCTTAAAACATGAAATTTTTATCATAACACACACACACACACACACACACACACACACACACACACACACACACACACACACACACACACACACACACACACACACACACACACACACACACACACACACGTGTGTGTGTGTGTATATATATATATATATATATATATATATATATATATATATATATATATATATATATATATGTATATATATAAATATATATATATATATATATATATATAATTGAATAAATGAATGATATTCTATAAATAATACTGTAAGTATCATATAGACATACATTAATAAACATAAGATTATAGATACAATATATTTTATAGTATTACAGTATATAATATTCATATTATAATATATATAAACCTTATAATAATATTTATATTATAAATTAAAGTATTGATATTAAGATTATAGTATTTATACACGTTTTTATAAAAAATATAGTATATAAAAGTGTATATAAAATTATTTTAACGTTTTATAAAAGTGAAAAGAAACCCAAAATAATAATGAATATGTAAATTATCTTATTAATAATTAAATAATATTTAAAGTTATAATTAAAAAAATATGCGATATATATATATATATATATATATATATATATATATATATATATATATATATATATATATATATATATATATATATATATATAAGATTATAGATATATATATATATATATATATATATATATATATATATATATATATATATATATATATATATATGATATTATATTATGTATTATATATATATATATATATATATATATATATATATATATATATATATATATATATATATATATATTATAGTATTATAGTACATAATATTTATATTATAATATGTATAAACATAATATTTATATTATTAATTAAAGTATTTAATATTAAGATTGTAGTATTTATACGTTTTTTATAAAAAATATAGTATATAAAAGTGTATATAAAATTTAACCATTTTATAAAAGTAAAAAGAAACCCAAAATAATAATGAATATGTTAATTATCTTATTAATAATTAAATAATATTTAAAGTTATAATACAAAAAATATGCAAAACGATACAAACATTTACATTTTTAATTATAAAGACACTGTGCAAAGCGAGCACAAAGCAAGCACCATAATTTGAGATGATTATTTATAAAACCCCCAATAACTGTGTCTAATTTGTAGAGTTTGACATTGTCATTTTACAATAACATGCCTAATAAAAGAGCCCATCGTCATCCTTCATGATGGTGAGTAAATAATGACCCCATGTCCATTTTTACCTGAATCCTCTCTTTTTAAAATGCCCACTCGCTCTGCAGAAGCCCATTAGGCAGCGGTGAGTTTTGCGGGCCGAGGTTTTGTCCAGCGGTTTGGGCAGTTCATGCGCAGGGCAGATGGAGCTCCGTATAGACAGTGTGAGAGATGCTCCCTGGATTAGTGCTGTCAGCCCCGCAGCCAAGCTGTTTCTAATGAGACGCGCAGACAGAAAGATGTGGCGTCCGCGGGTGGCCTCTCACTCCAAAATGAGAGCCATGGACACGTGCGGGTGACAGGGAAGGTGGGAAAGGTGACAGTGGAAGGGGGTGGATGTGGAGCAGGGCGGAGGGCCGGGACGGGACGGGTCAGAAAGCAGCACTGACTGACAGCAGAGCACAGACATGAGTGGATAATTACATGGTCAGTGATGTTGCTCGGCCTCTTCAGCCTCTTTATTTGGCGGATGCTCCTCATAGGCTGAAAAGAGGAGGACAAGGCGATTAGGGAGCAAGTAACGGTCCTAATGTGGACACAAGATGCACATTTTTGGGAGGATGCAGCAAATTGCATTTTAATTTGTGATGTTTGGCGCTAGTAAAGCAATTTTGTTCTCTTCACAAATGTTTTATGCAATATTCTTGTTCTAAATGTGAGTTTCTTATAGATATTTATAGATATTCAAGATATTTTGATAAGCGTTGGAAACCTGTAACCATTGACTTTCATAGTATTTGTTTTTTCAAGAGTTCACACTTAGCTGATGATTAATTATAAAAGCTTGTTTGGCATGCTGTCCCCGGAGAGAGCCCTGAGCTCATGAGATCCTCGAGCCCAGGGCTCCCTCCCGTTGCAAGGCGGGAGGGGAGTTTGAGCTCAGGTAGATCTCGCGAACTCCCCTGCTGTAGTAACCAATGAACAGTAAGTGATTGCTCTTGAAGATAACTACGTACTACAAGCATATCTATGGTGCCAATTTAGATTATTCAATTAACTTAATTTGCATGTTTTAGGCGGTGGGAGGAAACCTGGGAACCCGGGGGAAACCCACGTGAGCACGGGGAGAAGTGCAAACTCCACACAGAAATGTCTGCTGGTTTGGTAAAGCCTGGAACCAGAGACATTCTTGCTGTGAGGCAACAGTGCTACGCACTGGGCCACCGTGTCACCCATCTAAGAAGGAGGAGTAGGGGTGGAAGGGGGGACTCTTCAAAACGAAGATAGCAGTGGAATGAAACCCAGGCTATTTATAGTAGTTTAGGAGTCATCTGATTGGAGCGTAGTGAATTGGATAATGCGGATCCAGCCGCTAGCAATCATAAGCACGTGATCCTCTCGAAATTTGTTTATACATAAACTTCACTTAGTACTATGGATGTTAGTGGTTACAGGTTTCTAGTTTTATTCAGAAGAACATCATCTTTTGTGTTTAACAAAATAAATAAATGTGTATAACTTTTTAAAGGGAGGGTAAATAGCTGATAACTTTTCATTTTGGGGTGAATTATCACTTTAAGGATTCTAGTTTCCAGCCTAGCTTGTTGACAACAAAGCATACACTCTGTGCATCACTTAGCGGTATGATACATGCATGTGCTCCACGCAGGTTTCTTCATCTCATTTATATACACTATGAACAGCAACTATGCTAATTTTTCGCTTTATTCTTTATTTCCACCTGGGGATAATCATCCCGAGGCCTTCAGACCATGCGGCGGCACTGATTCGATCCAAGACCAGGGGTCTGTTCTTCGTACGTGGATTACTCAGTTAGCTGGATTTGGATATTGACGATTTGACACATTCCAGGATCGTTTCGTTCTTCAAAGCTGATCCGAGAGTTGTTGTCATAGCAACAGTTCTGCTAGCTCAAACCTGATCGGGAGCAGGTTCAATTCATATAAACAGGATTAAATCGGCTCAGTTCAGGCAAAGATAATACAGAAAGTATGTTCCCAATTCTGATATTTTCTTACAGTAGTAGTTATAGACTTGGGAAAATGGTACATATTTTTAACCATATATATAAAGTTATAGTCATTAATAAAATAAATTAAGTTATACATATTAATAAAACTTATGCAATCTGCACCCTCGAAATGAAAGTACAAAGACTGCCACCTGGTGGTGCAAAGAGAAAACTTATTGATATGAACTTTTTAGATTGCTTTAGTACAAATTGTGTATAATAGAAATGCGCAATATGTGACTTTTATGCAGTAATAATATGTGACATTTAAAGCAATAATACATTTATGCAGTCATAAACATGTTTTGATAGTTAATATGCCAGTGATTTGATGCTTCACAAAAGTTGCAGACGCCTTTACTAATATCAAAATGCTTTTGTAAACAACCAGTTATTCTTTACACCGATTAAAAAAACGGCTACTATAATAAAGAAAATCTACTATAATAAAGAAAATCTAAATGTAGAACTAAATACATTGATTGGCATTGAAATACATGATGAATACTCTTGACACATGAAAGTGTAAAGCCTGCAGCTCACAACAAATGTGGAAGGTTATTGCATGTCATATTTATCAAACCATTTACTGCTAATTTGATGTAATTTTGCTCACATGGATAATTGAATATTAATCAGATGATGTCATTACGTTGCTGTGCCGTCAGCCAATCGTTGCATTGCTGATCATGATTTCGAGGATCGATAGATCTGTCCTTCACAACACACCCCGTGATCACAGATTAGTTTATCCAGACATTCTAATCTGATTCATGAACTTGTTTGAAGAACCAAATTAGCGAGAGATCAGTTATCAAGATTAAAAGATCCAGGATCTGCCAAATCATCTTAGATCATTTAAGCGAGGTACGAAGAACGGACCCCAGGGACGAGATGGTCCCAAGGTAATCCTGGACCAGGCCGTATCCTGAGCAGCTGCTGTGGTGGTCACGGAGTGGAGAGCATGAGACTGTTCTAGAAGTTCCATTCTAAATTCTGTACATTCTAAATTCTAAAACAATAATAATATGAAATATATGACAAAATACTAAACTAAAAACTGCATTACATGTTTGTTATTTTGCATGCTTTAAAGCCACATTTTCGTCTTTCTTAATAAAAGCGTCAACCAAGGCTCACTAGAAAAACATGCATGTGTCGACATTTCTGCACAGATACAATAAAAGTTTTGCGACACTTTTAAAGTGAAACTCCCAAAACTGGAAGGTGAGACTGGTGGACACCTTTATAACATTTCAACAATTATCAATGACAGAACTTAAACTTGAATTGCTGACAGCTCGTTTCAGCAGTTCAGTATCTATTTTCAACTTTAAACCATCGCAGACCTTCAGGAGATTCACAATCAGCTACTGTACATCACACACTGCATGAAAGGTGATATTCCAAAAAGCACAAGAGGTTCACTTTAAAAGTGTTGAGTTTGATCTGAAACAGATGAACATGAATGTGGCAGTGTTTTATCACACTGGTTTGTTGAGTGACAGTCCAGCGCTGAAATGCACGCACAGGCACACACACATGCACACACACGCACACACACACACACAAAAGCTGCATCCCAAATCGCATACTTATGCACTATTCTACGCTATTTTGTAGTATAAATAGTGTCAGTAGTGCGTTCACACTGAAAACTCAAAAAATAATAAGTGCACTTTAAATACCTGGATAATGCACTCATTCAGCCGCTAAAATGAAGTGTGTAATGATGGACACTTCACACACTCAACGACTGCAGGTTTACTCACGTAGTGGAAGGGGCAGAGCTATCGGGTGCACATGATGAATAACTTTATTTATTTAGGATGGTGAAAGCAAAATTTTCCTACTAGTGATCATAGCGCCTCTCGATGGTGAATGCGGTTATACTCACGGCAGGTATTATTTGATAATTCGGTCGTTTATTTCACTCATTTGGCGACCCTCAAACGTCATCAGGGAAACGGTTTACATTAGTGTGCCATTTGGTAATACATTAGTGTGCCATTTGGGACGCCACTACATACATATACTATCCTAATGAGTGTGTAAGTGCATAAGTACATAGTGCATGAGTGCATAGTGTATAGTGTGCCATTTGGGACGCAGCTAAAGATTCAATGATGATTGAATTTGTCAATGTATGTGGTTGTAAACAATCTATTTTGGGCTGAATTATACAAACAAAGTTGAACTTTACTACATTTAGTTTGTTAGTTTAAATTCAACCCGTATAAAATGTTTGTAACAATTTTGCTGATTTTTTTTTTTCAATGTAAGAGAGGCTAAATAAAGTTTAAAGAAATGATGAAATTAAATAATATTTTAGCCTGATTCTGAAAGCTTTTAAGTCATTTATCTGTACAGAGTAAATTGACTATGGTAGAAAAGTCAATATTCTGCAAATGTGTGATTTAAACATCAACATCTTTTTAACAAAGACCAAAAACATATGCAAACAAGTATTTTGGTGATATTTAAGCAGCCTTGTAAACACATGCATACAGTCAAAGACAAACATATTAGTCCTACTGTGAAGTTTGAGATATTTTATCATTTTAATATGTTTTGAATTTTTATATTTTATCCTGTCAAATATTTCCCAAGTGATGTTTAACAGAGCAATGTCAAAATTCAACCACCATCTCCACGCCAGATAAATACGATCCAGCCCCGCACACCAGGGTCCTTATGTACGAAGACTTGCATTGAATTAATAATAAAACATTGCGTATGCACAAAGCTGTAAATGTGCGTACGCAGTAAAAAATTCAGATGCATGAAACACTGCGTACGCGAAATCCCACGCATATTCTCTTTGTACATCCGAATGAACGTGAAACAGAGCGCACATGCACGAGCACAAAACCCCTCCCTGCCTCCTCCCCCGTATGAATATGCTAATGACTCTTCTTTGGCAAAACCAAGCGAAGAAGTAAAGGCAAAAGCAAGCAAAAAGAGAAGCTTTGAACAGAATGTTATTTGGAGGTGCGCCTATCGGAGTTAGACCAGAGCAAAGCAGCGTTATTTGCAAGTTTGTCCCCTGGAATTAATTACAAAAGAAAAAAAATAGAATGGGAGAGTTTAGCTGACGCAGTAACACAGTTGGGCCTTGTTGTAGAAGTCTGCATTCCCGCGGCTGTCCCGTCCTGCGGGCACCGCAGGACCCGACCAAATTTCTGCGGCGCGGGAATAAATCTCAGAATAAATCGCGGGAGCGGTCGGTAACGGGTTTAATTTGGCACGGGAGCGGGCTGTCTAGCAAGATCGCGGATATGCGAATGAGAGAGAGAGAGCTTTGCCTGTGTGTGTGTATGTTAGTGCGTGCGCGCGCGCGAATGAGCGAGAGAGAGAGAGAGAGAGAAAGAGAGAGAGAGAGAGAGAGAGAGAGAGAGCGAGAGAAAGAGAGAGAGAGAGAGAGAGAGAGAGAGAGAGAGAGAGAGAGAGAGAGAGAGAGAGAGAGAGCGAGAGAGAGCGAGAGAGAGAGAGAGCGAGAGAGAGAGAGAGAGAGAGAGAGAGAGAGAGAGAGAGAGAGAGAGAGAGAGAGAGAGAGAGAGAGAGCGAGAGAGAGCGAGAGAGAGAGAGAGCGAGAGAGAGAGAGCGAGAGAGAGAGAGAGAGAGAGAGAGAGAGAGAGAGAGAGCTTTCCCAGGTAGCAAAATACACTCGGGCCAGTTCTGGCTAGATTACTTACCACTCGGCCCGACTCCGGCTGCCGGACTCGGGCCGGATGCTTGTGGACTCACTGCCCGATTCTGGCCCTAATCAATCAGGCCAGATGCGGCGGCCGTAAGCGAGCCGATGCTGCCGCATCCACACCGGAATCGGCCTGAGAGTAATGTGCGCTGCGGCCCGGAGCTGGCGCGACTCAGTATTTATATACCTTTATATAAAACCTTTTGGTATTACATTGGTACTTGATACATGGTATTACAAGCCTTTGAGTTGATATAACAGCAAACGCCTGTGTCTGCTTGGTGCTTATGTGTGTGGTAGTGCGCGCGCGCGTATGAGAGAGAGAGAGAGAGAGAGAGAGAGAGAGAGAGAGAGAGAGAGAGAGAGAGAGAGAGAGAGAGAGAGAGAGAGAGAGAGAGAGAGAGAGAGAGAGAGAGAGAGAGAGAGAGAGAGGGAGAGAGAGAGAGAGAGAGAGCTTTGTCTGGGTGTGTGTGCTTGGTGCTGTGTGTTTGGCTGTGTGTTTGGCAGCTTGGCTGTCTGGACTGTCTTCTCCCCCGCTCTTTAGCGGGATCGGGCGCGGCGGGCAGAAAACGGGGCGGGTCGGGCAGCGGGACAACAAATTCTTAATATAGGCGGGAGCGGTCGGGTTCGGGCTAAAACCTGGCGGGTGCGGGATTCAAAATTTAGTCCCGCGCAGATCTCTACCTTGTTGGAATGAGCTATAAGAGTGATAGTTGAGCAGACTTCAGCAGCGTGAGTGGCGTAGCTCATAAAGCGCATGGCACCATGTTTTGACACTATCATTCCTGAACCCTGTTCAAATCCAGCATCTGATGAACTTATTTTTCTTTTTTTCCCCATTACATATCAGACATATCAGATTCTGCCTACTCTTCATCATGAGGAAGACAAGTAGGAATCATTAATAATTGTGTGTATAATGTTAAGCGCATTTAGCATCACATATTATTTGCACATTTATTGAATGGAAATGTTTCCGATTCACGTATGCAAATTCGTCTTCAGATAGTGTCTTTATAGCAATGAGCGTGCAGTCGATCGCGTCGATTACATTGGGAAAACCGGCGACCGCTGCAAATTGTGCTTTAATGTTTGGCTGGTCAACTGCATGGTATGGCAACCTTATATACCTGCTAGACATGCAGATGAACATATCCCATACAGCTGCCATTGCATGGCTCAAAGATACTTTGTAGTGTGCAATTTAACACAATTGCCTCTAGGAGTCGCCAATGGAAATAAAACAAACACATACAAGAAATGACGTATGCCAGACATGAAGTTGCCGTGGATCAACGCCCATTCTCACGTTCATTTCATCGTTAGTAAATCCAAACGCGAGCGTAAAACCTGGCATACGAAAAGTTTTTGTGCGTACGCAGCGTTGATACATGAGGCCCCTGATCTTGCCAGAAAATGTCCATTTCTCCAGGTATATAGACAACAAGTGAGCAAAGTTTCCAATATCCAAATCTGTTAACCAATATTCAACTGAATTAACAGTCTCCTATTAATATAAGTGTTGACTGAGAAAACCAGAGAGGAGCAGAAGCAGGAGATGAAGTAATGATGATAAAGGAAGAGCAGAGTTTATAGAATAATCTTAGCTACGTATGATTCAACGCTCAGACTTCGTCTGATTAGGATAAATCCAACACGTGTTATTATACCGCAAGCATCAGCAATGGAAAATTACTGCCCAGTGACAATACAGACCTTGAAATGGAGACATTCTCTTATCTCATACTCATGAAGACAAGTGTCCCTTGAATCTACACTCATAAGATTATTAATAATAATAATGAAGCAATAATTCTATGAAAATAGTAATGACCTATAAAAAAACATAATAAAATGACAAATGATAATCAATAATAGTCAAATCATTAACTCATGATCAACAAAATGATATAATGATAATAATGCGAATGACTAATGCTGTTCATACCAGACGTGGAACGCGCAGATAAATCACGCTATTCGTGTGTAAATAGCCGCATGAACATTTGAGTTTACTTGCGTCATCCAGTCATTCGCGCCTCAAATTTACTTCACAACAGACGTGGATTCGTGTGATGAGCACGGCTTCTGTCTGTCTGGTAACTCTAGCTTTGTTGCTAAATGGCTAACATGGATTTTATTAAGAAAATAACAGTGTTTATAGGCTTTATGAAGGCTGAAAATCAGCATCAATATGTTTAGGGCCGTGTCTGAGTCCACTAGATCATTTCAGAGGTGCATCCAGATCTACTACCTCATAAACTCCTCCAGAAACTGAACCTGGATGATGGAGGCTTCAGCAATGCTTCTGACTGAGCCTAGCCCAGTTTGATTTACTATTGTCGGTGTTGGCAGGAGGATTTTCCCAGAGACACCAACAACAGGCCCCCACAAGAGCAAGCCCCGACAAGAGCAAGCTCCTGATTGGTTAACGTGCCTCGAATGTCCGCTTAAGTTCAGATTTGTGAACTCGGGGGATTTGCGCAAAACTCTCAATCCACACTGCGCTATTCATGCAATTCGCGTCATTTGCATCGGGCCGCAGGATGTCTATTCGCACGTTTGCATTGACTTAACATGTAAATCACTTTCGCTTGATGCTTCTTCCATGTCTGGTGTGAGCACAGCATTAGGATCATATGATTAAATACAATAATTAAATGAAGAATAAATAAATAAAAACAAAGCAAAATAAAACACAAAACAAATGAACGGTTGCTTTCTTTAATTAACACACTTATAGGTTTGCTACAAGGATTCTCAGATCCTTAGATTCTTCAGCAAGGAAATTTCCACAGTATTTATAATATATTTTAGATTATATTTCTTTTAGTTTGTCTGGAATTAAAGCTAATAAAAGATTGGTTTGACATTTTTTAATATCAATATTATTAGCCCCCTTAAGAAACAATTGTTTTATTGTCTATGGAACGAGCCACTGTTATCTTTTAACTGTTTAATTATTATTTATATTAATTGCTTAATTATTAAACACTTGCTTAGTTAACCTGATTAACCTAGTTAAGTTTTTAAATTGCACTTTAGCATGAAAAAGTATCATCAAAATATCTAGTCAAATATTATTCACAGTCATCATGGTAAAGATAAAAGAAATCAGTTATTAGAAATAGTTATTAAATCTATTATGTTTAGAAATGTGTTGAAAAAACTGAATTAAGTGAAGTTTATTCATAAACTAATTTCGAGAAAATCACGTGCTTATGATTTATCACGGCCAGTCTCGCATTTGCTAATCACTAATCTTCCAATCATAGGAGCCCTAAGGCACCATAAATAGCCTCAGTTTTCAGTTCACTTTATCTTCATTTGGAAGAAACCCCCCTCCTCCCCTATTCTCCTCCTTTATCTGTGATTGGGCGGCACAGCGGTCCAGTGGTTAGCACTGTGAACCACACAGCAAGAATACTGCCGGTCCTAGTTCTATAGGACCGGTGGGTGTTTCTGTGGGGAGTTTGTATGTCCTTCCAGTGTCCGCGTGGGTTTTCCCCGGGTTCTCCGGTTTCCTCCCACCATCCAAAGACATTCAACATACATAACAATCAAGCTTGTCTAATTCCTTACGTTCCCTTAGCTACAGCAGCAGGGGAGTTCTGAGATCCACCGAGCTCGGGCTCCCTTCTTGCTGAGCTCGGGGCTCTCTCCCGGGACAGCATGCCAAATAAGCTTTGTAAATCATCAGCTAAGTGTGAACTCTTGAAATTACTATTTTACAGGAGTTAAATAATAATGTCAAATCATTTTTCCTTCATCTGTACCTTTTGCTCCTACGATTGTTTGTTTTAGTGGGAAACTGCAGTGAATTTGATGTTTTCTTTCTTTTTTTTTCAGACTTTTGCACAAATGTAGACATGAGCAGGTTTTTCCAGTGATCTTACAGTATGTTTGCAAATGTATATCCCACAGAGTGATGAAGATTGCACAGCAGTAAATCAAGCAGCCTTCTTACACTTCACACTTACACTGATAGTGATAGAGCGAAAGATATCAGCCAGGCTGATTTTCACCTGGCAGGCGACAAAATAAGTGAAGAAACTACTTCCACAGCGCAGAAAATCAGTGACGGAGACCTGAAGAACATAATAAAGCCATGATGAAACACGGGTGAGCCAGACCGTTTTAAAATGTTTAAAGATATGTACAGTGGGCGGCATGGTGGCTCAGTGGTTAGCACTGTCACCTCACAGCAAAAGGGTTACTGGTTTGACTCCCGGCTGGGCCAGTTGGTGTTTCTGTGTGCAAGTTTGCATGTTCTCCCCGTGTTGGCGTGGGTTTCCTCCGGTTCACACACACTTTTACTACTTAAAACTCGATGGGTTTTCCAGAACTTTTTTCAAGTAAATTTTCATGGCCTAGGGCTCTATTTTGACGATCCACGCACAAAGTGCAATGCGCAGGGCGCAAAACCAATTAGAGTGTTGGGGATATTTTCTTGGGACACTTTGGGCCCATTAGTACCAATTGAGCATCGTGTCAACGCCACAGCCTACCTGAGTATTGTTGCTGACCATCTCCATCCCTTTATGACCACAGTGTCTCCATCTTCTGATGGCTACTTCCAGCAGGATAACGCTCCATGTCATAAAGCATGAATCACCTCAGACTGATTTCTTGAACATGACAATGAGTTCACTGTACTCAAATGGCCTCCACAGTCACCAGATCTCAATCCAATAGAGCACCTTTGGGATGTGGTGGAACGGGAGATTCACATCATAGATGTGCAGCCGACAAATCTGCAAATCATATGTCAATATGGAGTAAAATCTGATTAATATTTCCTGTACCTTGTTGAATCTATGCCGTGAAGGATTAAGGCAGTTCTGAAGACAAAAGTGTGTCCAACCCATTACAAGTAAGGTGTACCTA
>NC_141028.1:4375000-4385000 GCF_052040795.2 Danio rerio
TTTAAGAACTTTTAGATATTTGGACTAGAAACAAGACAAAAAAAAAAACTAAGTAAGAGAAGCATTTTTTGCAGTGTGTGTTTGGACGTTAGGGAGGACCCGGAGGAAACCTACGCCAACACTGGGAGAACGTTCAAACTCCACACAGAAATGACAACTGACCCAGCCACATCTCGAATCAGCAACCTTTTTAACTAAACCAACTGAACACTGAAAAAAGTGCTGCATGCAGAACTGTTGCGAACAATTTATTCGTGTTGAATTTAAACAAACAAATTAAGTTTAATAATGTTCAACTTAATTTGTTTGTTTAAATTCAACACAAATAAATTGTTTACAATAACTTAACGTAAAAAAAATTAGTAAATCCAAGGAATCATCTTTGAATAATATTTTTCAGTGTACTTAACCTGCTCACATTAGCTGCTTGCCTTCCGAATAAAGCTTAAAATAGACGAATTCAAGAAAAATAAAAGCCTTCTGTGTAAAAAAAAAAGTACTTGCTCAATAAATTATTTTTGTTGCTTTTCCAAAAACTTAAGCTTAATGAACACAATTTTCTTTGACAACCTAATTATTTTCAGTTTAATTCACTTAAATTTGTCAAAGCAATTAAGTTAACTTAATCGATTTGTGTTGGATTAATTATTGGATTAGTTAATAATCCATGAAGGAATTGTGTGGAAACCAGCATTCCCACAGCGTATGCAAGGTCTGTACGTTGTAAAAAATGCTTGGTTCCACACAATCAATTTGTGTTGGCGCAACATTAAGGTAATACGTTAACCTATTAGTATTTTACGCATTTAAGTGGATTGTACACAAAACAATGAAGCTGCCGCATAAAAATCCACAAGAATTGTGTAGTTTCAGGTTATTTTATAAAGCAGTTTAAACAGCAATTTTTTTCATTTTTTGAGTGTATTGTTGATTATATCTCAATAATGTGCAAAATGTGTGTAAAACAGTGCTTAGTTTGCACTCAAATAATATTTTTACTGCTTGTTCAAACTACTTAATTAAAATAAGCTGAATCAGCACAATACTTGAGTTTTTTTGGGACAAGTTCAATCTAATTAGATTTGTCAAAAACAGTTAAGCTAACTTAATCGACTTGTGTTGAGACAACATGAAGCAATTGAAAATCAGCATTATTTACAGGTGTATGCAAAGTCTGTACATTGTAAACAAATGCTGCGTGTTCCACACTGACAATTTGTATTGCATGAAGGTATTAAATTAATTTATTAGTTTGAGTGGAATGTACATAAAAAATGAAGTCGTCCCATAAATAACTCAAGGATTGTGTTGTTTTAGGTAATTTTAAACAAGTAGTTTAAATAGCAAATGTCTTTTTTGAGTGTATTGCTGATTATATAACGTTTGTAAAATTGGATCCTGAACCACATCAGAAAATAAATTAATTATGCGACGCGGAGGCGCAGTGGGTAGCATGTTTGCCTCACAGCAAGAAGGTCACTGGTTCGAGCCTCGGCTGGGTCAGTTGGCATTTTTGTGTGGAGTTTGCATGCCCTCCCTGTGTTCGCGTGGGTTTCCTCTGGGTGCTCCAGTTTCCCCCCACAGTCCAAACACATGTGGTATAGGTGAATTGGGTAAGCTAATGTTGACCGTAGTGTATGAGTGTGAATGAGTGTGTGTGGATGTTTCCCAATGATGGGTTGCAACTGGAAGGGCATCCGCTACTTAAAACATATGTTGGATAAGTTGGCGGTTCTTTTTGATGTGGTGACCCTAGATTAATAAAGGGACTAAGCTGAAAATAAAATGAATGAATGAATGGAAATGAACAAAAAATACAGCAGAAATAACTGTTGTGTTATTTTCTTGTAAATAAAAATTATTAAATTAAAATGATTATCATTATTTAGACTAAAAATATATATATATAAAAAAACCCAAAAACAAATTAGAAACAAAAGATAAAGTTATTAAATAGTTTAAATATTAAACATTACAATATTACATTTATTAAATATTAAAATAGTAAAAAGATCACACGTTTATCTGTTATTTATTTTTATTTTGTAGTAAATATTGTCAGATGTAATAATTCCACAACTAATTATAGTATATTTAAAATTTTTAATAAATAAAATAATTAAAATAAAATTTCTTTAAATCTTATTAAAATAATTCAAACAGAAATGAAATAATAACAAATTAATTAAATAGATTAAATAAAATGTATTGACAAAACAAAATAAAACTTTAATGAATTAAACTATTTCAGAATTTATACTCCATTGTTAACAAGAGCGCATCACGGTGGCACAGTGGGTAGCACATTCGCCTCACAGCAAGAAAATCACTGGTTCAAGCCTCGGCTGGGTCAGTTGGCACTTCTGTGCAGAGTTTGCATGTTCTTCCCACGTTGGCATGAGTTTCCTCTGTGTACTCCGTACCACAGTCCAAAGATATGCGGTACAGGGGAACTGGGTAGGCTAAATTGGCCGTAGTGTATGAGTGTGAATAAGTGTGTATGCATGTTTCTCAGTGATGGTTGCATCTGCTGCATAAAACATATGCTGGATAAGTTGGCAGTTCATTCCTCTGTGGCAAGCGCAGATTATAAAAGGAACTAAGCCGAAAAGAAAATGAATGAATGATGAACTTGTTAACAAAGATTTGGCAGCATGACCACTGCTGAACCAACAACCTAATCCCTAAAACTTATTTAAGGCAGATCAGCCTCTATCACTGTTCTTCTCTTTCTCTCGAACCCACCCTCCCTTCATCCATTTCCTTGCTTCTCACTGACAATCTGTATAACCCTCTTTTCCTTCCTAGAATCAGGGGGTCTAATCACTCTACCAAAATATTATAGAGACGCTAACCCCGTCCCTGGGCATCATCGGACGCTTGATCAACCTACCTACCTGTTCACTGTTTATTAGTGACGGGTCGTTCATGAACGATTCGTTCATTTTGAACGAATCTTCAATATGACTCGGGAACTCTCAGGGAGTGATTCGTTCATCCGCGCGTGCGCACATTTGTGTAGGTATCGTTAATTTCAAGTCTTCATCACATTTGCAGAAGCCAATCATATGCGTTTAGAGCCGGAAAAAGAATTGATTCGTTCATCTCTCGAGTCATCTATCGAGTCTGAGTCATTCGTTCATCACGAGCCAATCATACGCGTTTAGAGCCGGAAAAAGAATTGAACCGTTCATCTCTCGAGTCATCGGCTGTTTCTCAATTCCAAGAACCCAGAGAACGGACTTGTGTTCTTGTGGAGACTGGTCTTGCCAGGTGTCCTCGGAAGAACGAACTCAGGAGACCGCGAGGGCAGAGAACGCGTCCTTTGAGAATTGAGATGCTGCGTTCTTCCTGATGGTCACATGACCTTCACGTGTTTTAAATGGAAAATTATTTAAACATTACAGCCTTCATACACCGATTTACTGTTTTTCCCCTTTTCAAAATATACACTTTGCATAAAAACATTATAAATATATGTTGCACAATATAAATAAAACAGATTTTAATACGAATTTCAGCAAACAAACACCCTTAATGTGTTTATTCCTTTATTAAGATGTCCATGGTAATGTTTACTTTCACCGTTTCATTTAGGGAAACTCCTGATGTAAATAATTCATATCTCTGAACTTTAATAATAAATCTAAATCAAATGCTGCGCTTCCCACCTCCAGTCGCAATGACTTCTGGGACTTCCAGAGCGAGTTCGGTGCTCAAGTCTGCATCAGTGCGTCCTCGATATCAAGATCATATCCGGGAAGTTTCACGCGTCCTCCGTACTTGCGGTCTTGAGTATTGGAACTGAATTTAGGCAGCTGATGATGACGTTTCACGAGAACACGAGGACGCAAGACCGATGAAGAACGCATATTGAGAAACGGCCATCTATCGAGTCTGAGTCATTCGTTCCTCACGGGCCAATCATATGCGTTTAGAGCTGGAAAAAAGAATTAATTCGTTTATCTCTCGTGTCCTCTATCTGGTCTGAGTCACTTGTTCATCACGGGCCAATCATACGCGTTTAGAGCCGGAAAAAGAATTGATCCGTTCATCTTTCGAATCCTCGGGTTTGAGTTATTCTCTCACGTGATGAACGAACGATCATGGCTCCTATCGGCTTATACTGTGCATTGATTAAGATTATATGTGACTGTCAGTGTAACGTGAATGAAGCCCTGACGTTTGAAGACATGAAGAGGTGAGCTGAGACAACAATACCTTAATAGACAAAAGAGCAGGTAAACATTGAATTATTATTTTCTCCTTCTTATATTCTATTTATGACTTATTTGTCGTGTGATCAAACTTTTGGGCTAGTTGTAGATGTGTTTGGAAGCAATTTGTAACATTGTAATAATATTTTGGCAAATTGAACCAAATGAACGAAATGACTCGAAAAAAGACTTGTTCATCTTGATGAACGACTCAAAGATCCGAGTCAGTAAAATGATCCGAACTTCCCATCACTACTGTTTATCCTCTTACTTCCCTTCCTCTTCATCCCACACACCTCTTACCATCTCTTTCATACCTACATACCTACAATAAAGTCTAGCTCAAAGTGTGGCGTGGTCCATGACGGTGAAAATGAAATAAAAAGCAGATCTATTATAAAAAAAAAGAACTACAAATATAATTAATGTGTATAATGCCATAAATAATGCACTGGCAAGTGTGAAAGAAATGTTCTGGACATTTCTTTAAGCATAAAAATAATAACCTATAAAAACTCAAGATGATGTCGTTTCAGCTGATTTTGGATCTCGATTGTGTTAAAAGTATCCGTACTTCACCAACACAAATATCCTTTCTACGAGCTCCTTCCATTTTCAAAGGACAACAGTGAGAACCACATAAGGACGTGTCAGAAAACGTCGGGACAAAACAAGCAGCAGAAACATGAATACGGTGCATTAACAGATCGATGCGGAGTCAATGCATGGACGGCTCAAAGCGTCTGCTTGCAGAAAGTACTCCAAGGAAACCTTTCCTTTTGACTCTGCTCATGTGGAAATCATCATTCATACTGAGACACGCTCTTTTATTGTAATGCATTGCTAAAAAGAAATAAATAAATCAACACCAGCCTGGAAAAAAAGCCCAAATAGTGTACGCTCCGAGCTTTGATAAAAGAGGAGAAACTCTGAAAGCTTGAAGAGTCAGATCCGTCAGTCCAACAGAAGCACATTCACTCCTGCTTGCTGGGACCACAATCAATACACATTAACAGGTTAAAAGAAATGGGAGAGAGGGTCTGCGTTTACGCGCCGCATCTCAATAATATCGACGGGAACGTGGCATTATATTTGTAAGAGAGAGGCAGAGAAAGACCTTGAGAGCTGCTCCATTGTATTGATGGGCTTTTGCTCTTTTGCCAAAGAGGAAGCACTTTCCAGCCCGCTCTTTAATCTGAAGCAGGTCTGATGGGACTCAAGGAGGAAGACTTCAGAGCGCCAGCGGAGAAAAAGCAAAGCCTCGCTCGCTCTCTCCGCGTAATGACGAGAAGACCAGCGGAAACATGACTGGAGGAGAAAGAGGTGGAATGATAAAAAAACAAAAAAACCCAAAAACAAACAAAGCTGAAGGAAAGCATCAGTACTGCTCACGAGGGCCATTGTGCATTACGGATTGGTAAGTGCACGACAAGACATCGCTAAAAGCATAGCGCAAATGCGAACAATGATGTTCTGGCCTGAGAGATTCTTCTGTTTTTTTAAAGATGTTGACCTAATATTTTCAAAACAAGAGCTGGAGACGACTGTAGTTAATGGAGTTTAGCAAGCACTAGCGCTTGTGGTGATAAAAACCTAGTTCAGAAGACTCTGGACATCCAGAAATTTCTCAATACACTCTAGCAATTTCCTACAAAACTCACAACACCCTAACAACACCCTGGAAACCAACCAGAACACGCCCAAAACAAAGATCTAGCAGCCAGCCAGAACATCATAACAACTGCACAGCTATATGCTAGTAACTTGCATATACAAAGCAGCAATGCCACAGCAAACACCCAGAACACCTTGGGCAACAGCTTAGGAACACCCTGGAAACCACTCTGAACATCCAAACAATGATCTAGCAGCCAGCAAGGACCCCATAGCAACTGTAGAGCAATATACTTGTACCTAGCAAAAACACAGTAGCAATGCCCTACCAACCACCCAAAACCCCTTAAGGAGCTGCTCAGCAACACCCCAAAAACAACTCAGAACATCTTTGTATCTGCATAGCAACATCCTTGAAACAACCCCGAACAATGATCTAAGAACCAGCAAGAATACTAAAGCAATGACCTAGCAACTGTACAGAACATCTCAAGCTTCTGCACAGTGACATTCTGGAAACCACCCAGAACATCCCAATAACTGCCCAACAAAGATGGACAAACTACCCAGAACACAATCGCAACACTTTAGCAACCCCCCCTAACACCCTAACAACTGCATAGGAACTCCCTACAGAAATTACCCAGAGCATGCTAGCAACACTAAATGCAAGTCTGACAAATCAGTGAGAACAACAGTGGAACCACTCTGACTACATTTACGGCAATATCCGAGCACTGTAACTAGCTAGAATACCATAGAAATTCCTTAGCTGTCAACAAGAACGCCTTAGAAACTGTTTAGCAACACCCTGAAAACCACCCAGAACAACAACTGCACAACAAAACTCCCAAAAACAAACAAAGCTGAAGGAAAGCATCAGTACTGCGCACGAGGGCCATTGTGCATTACGCATTGGTAAGTGCACGACAAGACATCGCTAAAAGCACAGCGCAAATGCGAACAACGATGTTCTGGCCTGAGAGATTCTTCTGTTTTTTCAAAGATGTTGACCTAAAATTTTCAAAACAAGAGCTGGAGACGACTGTAGTTAATGGAGTTTAGCAAGCACTAGCGCTTGTGGTGATACAAACTTAGTTCAGAAGACTCTGGACAACCAGAAATTTCTCAATACACTCTAGCAATTTCCTAGAAAACCCCTACATCCTAACAACACCCTGGAAACCAACCAGAATACGCCCAAACAATGATCTAGCAGCCAGCCAGAACATCATAACAACTGCACAGCTATATGCTAGTAACTTGCATATACAAAGTAGCAACACCATAGCAAACACCCAGAACACCTTGGGCAACAGCTTAGGAACACCCTGGAAACCATTCCGAACACCCAAACAATGACCTAGCAGCCAGCCAGGACCCCATAGCAACTGTAGAGCAATATACTTGTAACTAGCAAAAACACAGTAGCAATGCCCTACCAACCACCAAACCCCTTAAGGAGCTGCTCAGCAACATCCCAGAAACCACTCACAACATCTTTGCAGCTGCATAGCAACATCCTTGAAACAACCCCGAACAATGATCTAGAAACAAGAAAGAATACTAAAGCAATTACCTAGCAACAGTACAGAACATCTCGAGCATCTGCACAGTGACATTCTGATGCTCCACCCAGAGCATCCCAATAACTGCACAACAAAGATGGACAAACTACCCAGAACACAATCGCAACACCTTAGCAACCCCCCTCAACACCTTAACAACTGCATAGGAACTCCCTACAGAAATGACCCAGAGAATCCTAGCAATACTAAACCTAAGTCGAACAAAATCGGAACCACTCTGAATAGCTTCACAGCAAAATTCTAGTACTGTAACTAGCTAGAATACCATAGAAATGCCTTAGCTGCCAACAAGAACACCTTGGCAGCTGCTTAGCAACACTCTGGGAACTATTCAGAATATCTTAGCAACTACATAGCAACATACTAGTGTAACGTGGAGACTGACACGGAGGGATCCATTTTGCAGTATTTAATAGACACAGTTCAATCACAAACATACAACACGCACTAAAGTGCAAACTCACATCAACAGCATTTAATATAGGTCGTGGGGCTGGCGGCTGACAGGCACAGTGTGATATATCAGGCATGGATCAGTGGCAGGCGGCGTGGTTCAGAGTCCGTATAACCAGCGTGGGTCGTGGGCAGGCAGAAGGCAACTCAGAGTCAGAAACAGTCCGGGGTAATGCACAGGGAATCAGGCAGGGAATAACGCTCAGAAATGTTGGCCGTGGCTGAACAAGACTTCGCAATGAACTAGTGTTTGAGTGTGGCTTATATCAGGGAGCGTGGGTCGTTAACGGGATTCAGTTTAGGTGTGTGCGCAATCAGTTTAAGTGGATGATGTAATGCTTAGAAGCCCGGGGATGGCGGCCTCTGCTGGCCAGCGAGGGGAATGACTGGGACAGAGTCGGTGACAACTAGAAACCCTCCCAAACATCCCAACAATGACCTAGCAGCCAGCCAGGACCCCATAGCACTGTATAAACAAACAAAACAAAAATAATCAACAACAAAACAAACAAAAAACAAAACAAAAACAAAATAATCTTATGCCAAAAGGAAAAACAAGATTATTTTGCTTATCCCATTGGCAGATTATTTTGCTTGTTTTAAGTAAAAACTCACTCAATTTTGGCATATTACTGCTGAAAACAAGACCATATGTTTTGCTTGTCTAGAAAATTCTTCTTGATTTAAGAATTGAGAGATATTTGGACTAAAAACTAGACAAAAAAATCTAAGTAAGAAAAGCATGTTTTGCAGTGTATAAAGTGCTACCGGATATGTTTATTAGTAAAATAGAATAATCAACACTGCATAAATAAACTACATTATGTTAGCTGAACAAATAAAAGTTACTGAGAAAAAAAAAACAGCTGTTGAGACAACTCAAAGTTCTTACTGCATCAAGTTGCCTCATATTTTTGTGTTTTCTTAATTTATTTCTTACAGTGTAGAGCTTTGCATCGATGGATTTGCTCTTCAGTGTTTGGACTGTCAGCAGTAAATATTAAACCACACTGAACTGAACTACATTGTTTCAATTCACTATAATCTTGTATGTGAAGCTGCTTTGACACGATCTACATTGTAAAAGCGCTATATTCCAATATAATATAATTTCCTCGAGCGAGAATGATGTGGACTGAAACATTGTCATACACCACACCTACCAATAGGCTACCATTGGTACCCTTTTGTCAGTGAAAACGCAAGCCTGATAAAGGTGACCCGTACCATTCAGTGGAAACGAGCTATTCGAAATTTCTCAATACACTAGCGAATTCCTAGAAAACCACACGTTTGTTTTTGTGAAAAGTGGGGACATTACATAGGTTTCCATTCATTTTATACTGTTCAAACCGTATATTATATTGCCCTCACCCCACCCTACCCCTAAACCCAACCATCACAGGAGACTGTGTGCAGCTTTTGGGTGCTTTCACATCTGTAGTTCGCTTCATTTGGTCCAGACCAAGGGCAATAAATGATACATTGTTGCATCTTTTGCCTTTCACACCACACTGCTGGCTTTGGTCCGAACCAGTTGAAACGAACCAAAATGCAGTCATCTGACAAAATCCACATCTCTCATTGGCCAGATGTTGTTGAACATATTTCCTAAACTGCTTATTGATTGGTCAGAATTCACGTGCGGGAAAATGGCAATGAACTCCTGCAAGTAAACAAAACCGGCAGACACAACATGTGGTTTTTACTCTGGAGGGACGACTGCGCTGGCTGATTGTATTCCTGCTTTAGACAAACTATAACTTACATTTCGAGAATGAAGCGCGGCCGCCGCTGGAAAACTGTTTAATGCATCGCTCGTCACTTCAGGAGAAGGCGTGAATTAATTTAGCTAAACTGCGACATGCTCATCTTGCGGAAATATTACCAACGATCCATCAGGTAATGTTTTTCCCTTTCTCTCTGTTGGTAAAGCGCTGTCAACAAATATTTTTCCTCCATATCCCATAATGCACAGCACATCGGGCTACGGCAGCTGGATTAGTCCAAAACACGCAGTACTTTTTGCGGTTGGACCTGTTTTAGTACGGATCATATTCTCACCACAAACGAACCGCTCCAGGGTTCGTTTGAAAGCGTACCAAGACCACCTCTTCAAGCAGGTCT
>NC_141028.1:4390000-4402500 GCF_052040795.2 Danio rerio
AGAGAGAGAGAGAGAGAGGAAAAAAAAAATTACAAAGCCGCAATCATTAAGAAAAAAGATTATCAAAAGCTTTAAGAAACTTGTTATTTTTCTTATTATTAATAACCTTAAGAGATTCAATATTGTACGAAATTTCAACAAGGAAAGTATTAAATATAGGTATTGTTTTTAGGAATCTATTATGACCCAGCGACCTTCTTGCTGTGAGGCGACAGCATTACCTACTGCGCCACTGCCTCGCCTAAATGCAAATTAGTTTTTAGTAATATATATATATATATATATATATATATATATATATATATATATATATATATATATATATATTTTTTTTTTTTTTTTTTTCCCCCATAATTTAAATTGCCCTTATTACTTGATGCACATTAAAGAGTGTCTTAAAATAAATTTGCCAATGCTACAATGGTTTTAATTCTTTAACATTCTTTAAATAATTTTAAAATGACTGCCTTTAATATTAACTGGGTGCTCTGGTTTCGACCACAGTCAAAACACATGTGCTATAGTGGAATTGATGAACTAAATTGGTCGTAGTGGATGAGTGTGTGTGTGGAAATGAGTGTGTACAGGTGTTTTCCAGTGATGGGTTGCAGCTGAAAGGGCATTCGCTGGGCACTCTGACTCATTCCCCTGATAAATAAAGGGACTAAGCTGAAGAAAAATGAATGAATGATTGATATCAGAACTGATTAAATTCCCTATGAAATAATAAACCAATAAAAAAAAAAATCTAAATTTTTTCGCTTTATTACAGAAATTTCCTTAAATTTAAATTTCTGGTAAATTTCCATAATTTCTGGTAATAAACCGTAAAATTACGATTTTTTTACAGGTTTATTATTTAATTGGGTTTTTATTATTATTATTGTAGCATTAAGGAATTGAATCAGTTTTTATATAATAGGGTAATTTAGCGGCCATTATTTTACATTTCTTTTCCGGCACCCCAGCTTTTTTTACAGTGTATATTAGCAGTATTAATAAAGGTGCGGTAGGTGATCTTCCACAATGCTAACTGCCTAGCATAAATCTCTGAATCACAGTCCCTCCCCTGCCATCTAGAGCCATGCCTCCTGAAACACGAGCACAGCAAAAGAACCCTCTCTCATGTGTTAAAAGCGACTAGTGCTTGTCTGGCGGCGTCCAAGCCAAACTGACATGACTTCCAGCTGTGTTTGTGCAATCAGTGAAAGAAGTGGAACTTGTGTGTGCATGAGATGCATGATGGGATTGTAGTTCTCGAGCGATCTGCAACTGCTAGATCGCTGTTGATTGTGACATATACATGAGCTCTAATGCAGCACAGTTTACAAAGCCAGTACTTTTCTTTCTTATAAGAACTGGTCCAAAATTCCACTTCTGGCCTAGTTTTTGGTTCACGGATGTCATTGTGGTCCTGAATCCAGATGACAAAGACAGATGTAAATAAAACGCCTCCTGAAGTCTCTCTCTCACACACACACACACACAGACACACACATACACACACACACACACACACACACACACACACACACGCACGCACACACACACACACACACACACAGGCCGTAGTTTGAGTCCTGTGGGATTCTGAAGGCCAGTATTACAAAGAGCCATGCTGTGCTTACATCAGTCAGAGAACAGAGGAGGATCCAGCACTACAGGCCTGAACTGCCCCATTACTGCACACACAAGAACAGCTTCAGTGTTTCTGCATGTTCATCTTACATTTCCTTCATGCACAATATTGTTTGCAAACAGTAAGCTGCTCACTTGTAAGTCCACCGTAATTTTTATTTTTTTTTTAATTTACAGTATTACCGGCAGTTTTGGTTGTCAGCGATACTGTACAATGTACAGGTGCACTGGAAATAACCAATTGCAATTGTGCTGTAGGTTTACAGCAAAATTGTAATGGCTAATTTACAGTGTGCTTGTGCATTTGACATCATTATGTGCTTTTTACATTATCATCGCCCCATCACTGTTCAGGTACTGCTCTCTGTTCCTAGCTCTGTCTGTAAATGTATCACCAGCTTTCTGACAGATAGACAACAGCTAGTCAGAATGGGCAAAATCCCATCCAACAGCCGCACCATCAGCACTGGTGCCCCCCAGGGAGGTGTTCTCTCCTCACTGCTCTTCTCCCTGTACACCAATAACTGCACCGAAAAAGACCCCTCCATCATCAAACTCATTAAGTTTGCAGACGACACTACTGTTATTGGCCTCATCCGGAACGGTGACGAGTCTGCATACAGACAGGAGGTGGAGCGGTTGGTGTTATGGTGCAGATACAGCAACCTGGAGCTGAACACGCTCAAAACAGTGTAGATGATAGTGGACTTTAGGAGAAATCCCCTGCACTTACCCCACTCACCATCACGAACAGCACTGTGGCTGCAGTGCAGTCATTCAGGTTCAGGGCGCCACCATCTCTCAGGATCTGAAGTGGGACATTCACATAGACTCTATTGTGAAGAAAGCACAGCACAGACTGTACTTCTGTCAGCTGAGGAAGTTTAACCCGCCACGGGAGCTGCTCATGCAGTTCTATTCAGCTGTCATCCACTTCAATCACCTCTGCACTTCAATCACCGTCTGGTTCGGCTCAGCTGTCAAAACCGACCTCCAGCAGCACCGACAGCAGCAAATAGTACGGACTGCTGAACGATCTCTGGCACTACCCTTCCTACACTTCAAGAACTGTACTCTTCCAGAGTGAGTAAAAGGGCTCGCAAAATCACTCTGGACGCCTCGCACCCAGCACACTACCTGTTTTAACTGTAACCGTTATGTTGGCGCTTCAGAGCACCAAGCACAAAGTGAAGTTTCATAAACTAATTTCGAGAGGAGCACGTGATATGATTGTGCACTGCTGGCCACTCATCCGTAATCAGTAATAATCCAATCAAAATGATCCTAGCTTAATATAAATGGATCACTTTCTCCTTATTGCTCTATCTTCTGTTTGGAAGAATCCCCCCTTCCACCACATCTCCTTTTTTTCCCCTTCTAAAGGGGGAGCGATCGAGACCTACCTGATCTCGGATCCCCTGATATGCTTCTAGACCGGGTGGGAGCCCTGGGCTCAAATATCTCCGAGCTCAGGGTTCTCTCCCGGGACAGCCAGACACAGAAAAAGTTTCTTTCCTCAGGCCATCTACCTCATGAACAGTTAAATATCCCCCAACTGTGCAATAAATATGTGCAATACTTTTTTATACATGTTTGGACACAGCACCTTATATCAATATACAATGCAATACTTTCTCTATCAACTCGATCAGTTTTTCAAAGCTGATCCGAGAGTTGTTGTCATAGCAACAGTTCTGCTAGCTCAAACCTGATCGGGAGCAGGTTCAATTCATGTAAACAGGATTAGATCGGCTCAGTTCAAGCAAAGATAATACAGAAAGTATGTTCCCAATTCTGATATTTTCTTACAGTAGTAGTTATATACACTTGGGAAAATAGCACATATTTTTAACTATATATATAAAGTTATAGTCATTAATAAAATAAATAAAGTTATACATATTAATAAAACTTATGCAATCTGCACCCTCGAAATGAAAGTACAAAGACTGCCACCTGGTGGTGCAAAGAGAAAACTTATTGATATGAACTTTTTAGATCGCTTTAGTACAAATTGTGTATAATAGAAATGCACAATATGTGACTTTTTTTAAGCAATAATACATTTATGCAGTCATAAACATGTTTTGACAGTTAATATGCCAGTGATTTGATGCTTCACAAAAGTTGCAGACGCCTTTACCAATATGAAAATGCTTTTGTAAACAACCAGTTATTCTTTACACCGATTAAAAAAACAGCTACTATAATAAAGAAAATCTTTTCTAAATGTGGAACTAAATACATTGATTTGCATTGAAATACATGATGAATACTCTTGACACATGAAAGTGTAAAGCCTGCAGCTCACAACAAATGTGGAAGGTTATTGCGTGTCATATTTATCAAACCGTTTACTGCTAATTTGATGTAATTTTGCTTACATGGATAATTGAATATTAATCAGATGATGTCATTACGCTGCTGTGCCGTCAGCCAATCGTTGCATTGCTGATCATGATTTCGAGGAATGATAGATCTGTCCTTGACAACACACGCAGCGATCTCAGATCAGTTTATCCAGACATTCTAATCTGATTCATGAACTTGTTTGAAGAACCAAATTAGCGAGAGATCAGTTATCAAGATTAAAAGATCTAGGATCTGCCAAATCATCTTAGATCATTTAAGCGAGGTACGAAGAACGGACCCCTGAACTAACTGCATCTCTGTTTAATGTTTATCATCTTTTTTCAATATTTATTTTGTGTTGTCACTTGTCACTTTATGTACACTGGAAGCTTCTGTAGCCAAAACAAATTCCTTGTGTGTGTGAAGCACACTTGGCAATAAAACTGATTCTGATTACTGGCAACCACAATTGCCAGTAATACTGTACATTTTACAGCAATCTTTTATAATGTTGCTTTGGATAAATACATCAGCTTAATGAGAAAATGTTAATTTAAACCATCTGAAGCCTAATGCGGTCATATTAGATTTGATTAAAATATATAATAGGACAACAATAATAATTCCCACTTGATATTAAGTGGCCTTAACTATATGTACTTACTGTACATCAAAGTATAAACAATGCTGTAATGTGTTCATAATGTATTGCAGAACACTTGTTTGGTGCTCTTGCGGTGGGATACAGGTAGGGTTGGGGACAGGTTTAGTGGTATGGACAGGTTTATCCATATCCATATCATATCATCCCATCTCCTCCCCTACCCCCACACCCCATTTTTTTTTTAACGGAGAGCTGATTTTTACAACACATTTCTAAACATAATAGATTTAATACCTCATTTCTAATAACTTATTTTATCTGTCATGATGACAGTACATAATATTTGACTAGATATTTTTCAAGACACTTCTAAACAGCTTAAAGTGACATTTAAAGGCTTAACTAGGTTAATTAGGTTAATTAGGCGGGTTAGGGTAATTAGGGTTTGTTCTGTAGACCATGAAAAAAAATACATAGCCTAAAGGGGCTAATAATATTGACCTTAAAATGGTGTTTAAAAAATGAAAAACTGCTTTTATTCTAGCCGAAATAAAACAAATAAGACTTTCTCCAGAAGAAAAAATATTATCAGACATACTGTAAAAATTTCCTGGCTCTGTTTAACATCATTAAGAAATATTTTAAATAAGAAAAAAAATATGAATGATTAATTATTGTTAATTAATTATATTACTAATACATTTCTAAACATAATAGTTTTAATGACTCATTTCTAATAACTGATTTATTTTATCTTTGCCATGATGACAGCACATAATATTTCACTAGATATTCTTCAAGACACTTCTAAACAGCCTAAAAAATAGTCAAAAATTTAAAGAGATTCTTATAGAATAAGTGCATTAGATAATAAAATAAATTAAAATTAAATATTTTTTTATTAAATTGAATAAAATAAAATAAATGCAATTTACAGTTTTCAGTAAAATCTAAAAAAAAGTAACCATTTTCCATAATTTAAATAACCTTTATTACTTGATGCACATTAAAGAGTGATAAACTGTCTTAAAATAAATTTGGCAATACTACAATGGTTTCAATTCTTTAACATTCTTTAAATAGTTTTAAAATGACTGCCTTTAATATTAAATCATATTTGTGTTTTCCATTGTCATCAATCCAGTGAAGTATTTACATTATGTACCGTACTGTAGATGCCACAAGACATTTTGATCAAGTCCATTTTTGACCAAAAAAGAAAAATAGAAAAAGAAATGTATTTGGTGATATTAGAACTGAATAAATTCTATGCTGAAATTAAGGGTTTGGGCTTAATTTCTATCATTTTAGATGGAGTCGGGTCAGGGTGGGTTTGCGCAGTAAATGAACTGTCATGAGATGCATTTGGAGTAGCTCGAGAAAGTAATCTATTCGATTGCTACAGCATTAAAATCCATCACTGCACTGCAAAATGATGTGGGCTTTTCATTAAAAAGCTAAATAATCTGCCAATTTAAGTATGTAAAAGAATATTGGTTTTAAGTAAGATTATTTTCATTATCTCACTGGCAGATTAATTTGTTTGCTTTAAAGAAAAAAAAATCACTTAATTTCTGAAAACTGAATTTCTTTTCTAGATCTTTAGTAATATGCTAGATATGTGAATATGTCTAGAAAATGCTTCTTGATTTAATTTGATTTTGATTTAAAAAGGTTTTTTTTTAGATATTTGAACTAGAAAATACAAAAAGTATATGTAAGAAAAGCATTTTTGCAGTGGCAACATTTAAATAATATTTTAAAAATAGATCTGTAGCTTTATTGCCCCTGTTCTTGACTGGTGGGATCTTGATGGAAAAATAATAAGAATCCTATTGGCTGCTTCTAGCCATTTTTGTTTCTGCCAACATTCATTACAGCTAAGATTAATGTTTTGTGTTTAATTGTGTAGTTTTGTGTCAAGTAGTCATATAAAAGGTGGGATTAATAGGCAGTTGTTTCTGCAGAATATCTAGAATTGTCTTATAGGTTCAGTGAAATTAAAATATCATTATTTAGGTATTAGTAGCAGTACAGTATGTTAGATTCAAGGATATCTATAAACATTTAAAACTTGCAGTTTGTCACTTCTGCCTAAATGATTCAACATTTTTTTTTACATCACCTCATACTTCAGTTTCTCATCAAATCTTCTGTGACCAATCAAATGCTCTCTAGTGTCTGACATGCCTCGCTCCCTTCAGGACAATTCTCATTGGCTGTTCATTTGTTGTGCTTGAGCTCAACCACTCTCACTGGCAGAGCTGTGAGGAAACAAAAGGCTATTGGCTGTTTTTTAAAGGCGAGGAGGTACTCTATACCCCTCTCTTCATGTTTTAGTTTTACAATCAAACATCGAATAAATATTGCACATTTCAAAGCATTTCTTGGGCCCTAAAAGCATATTTTATAATGAAAGCAACACAGCTACAGCAAATAAAATTGATAATGCGTGTTTTAAATTAAAGGGTGCAAATAATCAAGGAATAACGATAATTTATCATATTGTCTGCACCAAGGGGGCCCCAAATAAAATTCTGCTTAGGGCCCCCTAAAGGCTTGGGCCGGCCCTGATTCTAGCTGTCAAGGTATTTCAGCGGTTGCTTATACACTGCGTATTACGGTAGAGCGCTAAACAGCAATGTACAGCTAGCTGACAGGCAAGATGACGATTTCACTCTCTAAATTGAAACCGTTGTCATGGAAAATGAAATGAATGTTCTTGACTGGTGGAAGATGAACAAACGATCCTACCCAAAACTTGCAAAATTAGCAAGAACAGTAGTGCATCCTGGCCAGTAGCAGCAGCAGTGAGAGCATGTTCAGTGCTGCTAAGTGAGTGCAGGACCATCTACAGTATAGTGAATTCAATAATGTTCCTCCACTAAAAAAACACATAGCCTAATCTGGGTGAGTAAAGGATTTTAAAATCATAACCAAAAAATAATTAAACTATAAAATCATAAATGTAGACAGTGTATATAGGCTAATGTTGGCATTATTATTTTATTATTTAGCTTCGCCCTCGCCTTAACCAGATTGTGAAGTGACGAAACAAATCCTGCAGAGCCTTTATCTTAATTTCGTTATTGGCAAATATTCGTCATAAATTAGAATTTATTTTAATTTAATTTATTAAAAATGACTTTTTTATTGGTGTGTTGGCCAATTTAAAGGCTAAGGCTGCGTGCGAAACCGCCTAGGTAATGCTTTTGAATGTAAACGTACTACTCGGCGGTTAGAAAAGTACGTTCTATACAGTATGAATGCGAATAATATGACTTGAATTCGAATGTACTATATCCGCCATTTTGGTCACATGACCTACCTGCGTCAGTTGTGTCGCTTCACTTCCATTCATAAATTCTCTTGCGTGGCTTTATGGGATAGCTCAGCGTGCACTGGATGCGCACTCCAGAATCTCGCCAGAAGTAGTAAGTCATCCAGGTACTTCTCGCACACTGATTTTCGAATTCTATGAATTCAGACTTACTACTCGGCTCGCATACTGATTTTAGCGTACTATATAGTATGGAAGTATGCGGTTTCGGACGCAGCCTAAGTGTATGTACCTAGGCCTAAATTGAAAGTGCTGAGATGTTACGATGTGTCATGTTCACCAGCGAACAACCCCCAGATGTCGCTGGTAAACATTCACACACAAACATTCACACTCATTGAACTACATATCTGCCATGTTATTGACTACAACACCCAGTCATGCCACACACACACACAACCGGTTCCAGATCAACACTGATTGCACTCTCACAACTGAAGCCACTTACACAATGATTGTTTGGACTATTTATACCCCTTTGTTCCACACACATGTTGCCGAGTCTTGTTATCTGTCACAGTGACATTACAACGCGTTTCCTTTGTCTGCCCTTGCCGTGTTTTTGATCCTTTGCCTTGTTTATTTATTTAATGCTGTTTGCTGCCTGCCTCTGACTAACTGCCTGTTGTTTTGACTTCGACTCTGGATTGCCCTCATACATCTGTTTGCCGGTATTGACCACTGCTTGCCTGACAATTCTAATAAACCTGCACGTGGATCCAAACTTCTGTTGTTGGTGTCACTCCCCGTCGTTACACAATGTTACAGAGGACTTATTTTATTTCCTTGTTCTAACTTCCAAGTGTCCTGTAGTCTACGTTTGTTATGAATAAATAATGTTAAAACACATATAAACAACTCATTCATAAATAAAGGCAATAGAGCTGTGTGCGGGTGAACGTTTGAATAATGTCGGGCTGTAAACAGGTTCGGGCTTTTTAAAAAGCTGTCAATCAAAATGTAACATTTATGGCTCGATTACAGCTCTAGCACAGGTGATACCCAGTACTGGGTTGCAGATGGAAGGGCATCCGCTGTGTAAAATATAAGCTGAAATAGTTGGGTGTTCATTCCGCTGTGGCGACCCCTGACAAATAAGGGAATAAGCCAAAGGAAAAAGAATGAATGAATAATTTTAACAATCGCAGTATTCACTATATATAAAGTTGGTAACACTTTATAATAACTACACACTATAAATCATTTCTTAAGCATTAGCAAATAGTGAATTCATTATCCGTTAAGCATTAACTCTACATTAATAAACGTTAGTAAGCAGTTTATAACTGCAGCTACAAATGCTGTATTCTTGACTTATAACCACATTTAAAATGTGCTTAATAATTGTATTTTCATACTTAGTAAATTATTTATTTTTCATTACTAAATTAAGTATTGCATTATTTACAAACCAGTTGTATTTAAGAGTAGTTGAGGGTTTTTAGGATCATTCAGAATGAGTTAGTAAATGATTAATAAACTATTGAAATCAACGTTTATATGTCTTTTTATTCAGGCATATAATAATGGTTACTATGTATGTTAATAAATGCTTTATAAACTCAACTATACCTAGTTTTGTGACCTAATCTAAAGTGAGGACTATTCATGCTTTATACATCATTCATAAATGACAAATAAAAGCTCAGTTAAACTCTAAACAGGAAAAATGACATTATTCATTCCTATTCAATAAAAGATACACAAATGAAACTACTTCAAATGAAAAATAAATGTTTGCAACCTTATCTAAAATAAAATCACTGTAGAGTTTAAACATTACATTTTATTACATTGTTTAATTATTATATTGTTGTTTTATCCAGATTTGTTGTATTTTGACACTCCTGTTATTCAGCAAAGTTTAAACTTTACAGTAATTTTACATTTTAGAAAAGATTGCAAAGATTATTGTTCATTTGATTCTGAGCCTTTATTTGTCCTTTATAAGGGATTTATAAAGCATAAATAGTCCTCACTTTAGATTAGGTCACAAAACTGCATGAAGTTGGGTTAATAAAGCATTTATTAACATACATAGTAACCATTAATATATGCCTGAATAATAAGACATATAAACGTTGATTTCAATAGTTTATTAATCATTTACTTATTCTGAATGATCCTAAAAACCCTCAACTACTCTTAAATACAACTGGTTTGTAAATAATGCGATACTTAATTTAGTAATGAAAAATTAATCATTTACTAAGTATGAAAGTACAATTATTAAGCACATTTTAAATGTGGTTATAAGTCAAGAATACAGCATTTGTAGCTGCAGTTATAAACTGCTTACTAACGTTCATTAATGTAGAGTTAATGCTTAACAGATAATGAATTCACTATTTGTTAATGCTTAATAAATGATTTATAGTGTGTAGTTATTATAAAGTGTTACCATAAAGTTCTATTATTTTAGTGACACCAACTTTTTAACTATGTTTGATTCACATTCAGATCTAGGCACAATAAAACAAACTCTCTTAAAATAACATGTAAAACTTTGGCTTTTTTTTCTGATATGGGATGTCTGTGTTTTCCTGTGCCATTATCACCTTGTATTTGTTGTAATCTTCCAGAATTTTGGTGTGAAACGACACAGAAAAACAAACCCAGAGAAGCACCAAGAAGCCCGTTGATACTCATTAACGCTAACTTTATGTGGGAAACGGGTTGCTCAGCAGAGGAAACATCCAACCTTGAGCTGCTTTCATTAACCCTCCATGTTTATTCATTAATGCCGTTTCTTACACCCTCAACAACACAAGCTGAGAACAATAAACGCAACGCTATATTTTCCTTTCTCTCCATAAACAAAAGCAACATTGTGCAGCGGAGACGTGTTTGTTTAATGGTGACACGAACACACGGACTAATCAACTCCTCGTTTGCAGTTCTGAGCGCCTCTTCAACCCTCTTTCCAGCTGTTACCGCAAACAAACTTCAAACGAAACTCAAGGACTCCGCTTCCTCTTCAAAAAGTAGGTTAAAAAGCATCTTATCTGCTGCCGTCTCCTTATAGTGCCTCTTTAGTCGAGACGTATAAGTAAAGAAAGACAGAAGTTCTTTTAAGCAAAGCTTTATCTCGTAATCAGCATCTGACAGACTGTACACAGATCAGAGCGGCGTGAAGGATTGCACAGGCATTATGGAGCACAGCATGACATCTGCATCAGAAAGATGTATTTAACACACCTAGCAACCACATATTAACACACCCTAGCAACTATTACCATGTACATAAAGGAAAAGCGTAGCAACCATTTAGCAAGACCCATACCATGAAACATAACATCAAGCTGCCTTTCCACTGCACACGACAAACGACAGGACATTTTTCATTCATTATTGATGATACTCAATTATATATTTCAAGTAAACCTGATGAGATGTCTGAACTGTCTAAGCTAACTGAGTGTATTAAAGATGTTAAAAACTGAATGACCAACAATTTCCTTCTCTAAAACTCTGACCAAACAGAACTATTACTTATTGGGCCTAAATTCTGTACACAGCAGATCTTGCAACTCAACCTACAATTAGAGGGATACAAAGTTAGCGTTAGCTCTACTATAAAAGATCTGGGTGTCATATTAGACAGCAATTTACCTTTTTTAAATCATATATTACAAAAACTGCCATCTTTCATCTGAGAAATATCGCTAAGTTACAAAGTATGCTATCAATCTCAGATGCAGAAAAGCTAGTCCATGCTTTTATGACTTCTAGGATGGATTACTGTAATACTCTGTTTGCTGGCTGCCCAGCATCCTCTATTAACAAACTTCAGCTAGTACAAAATGCAGCTGCCAGAGTTCTTACCAGGTCTAGAAAATATGATCATATCACCCCAATTGTATCCTCCTTACACTGGCTGCCTGTTAAGTTTCATATTGAATTCTTACCTATAAAGCTTTAAATAATTGAGCTCCTGTTTATCTAACCAACCTTCTGTCTTGCTACAATCCAACTCGCTCTTTAAGATCTCAAAACTCAGGGCTTCTGCTAGTACCTAGAATAGCAAAGTCGAGTAAAGGAGGTCATGTCTTCTCATTTATGGCTCCTTAACTCTGGAATGGCCTCTTCCTGATAACGTTGAGGCTCAGTGTGACGGTCTTGCCTGGGCTATCTTTTTACTGTACACTTAACAATGGAGACAGACAGCGTGTGTAAATAATTGTTGTTTCATAAAAATATTACCACAGCAATGCTTCATTAACTCTTCTCTGTTTTATTCTAAACAGTTTTATATATATTTTTTATATGCCAATTAATTCTTTTTAACTTTGTGATTATATAGTGTAAATTTTAACAGTCTGAATATGTAAAACATAACAAACTTTGAATTATAAATGACAATTCAATGAATGACAAACAAAAACTGCAAAAAATGTAGCCTCTGGGATGTATTTGGCGCTCTCCAGAAATGTATACAGGGATACGTTACGAATAAGACACTAGCTATTTTTCCATCCTCCAATTTTTATGCGCATTTTGGAGATGTGCATTGAAAACCGGTTGATGGAAACTCCATGATGCGCATAACATTTGATAATGCGAATA
>NC_141028.1:4410000-4465000 GCF_052040795.2 Danio rerio
TCAAGCACACATACACAAAAAAATACACACACGAAGATGCACGCGTGCACACACACACTAATGCATATGTACAAACAAGACTGCACACACCCACAAACACACAATTATTCACACATAAATCTACACACAAGGATGCACACACAGACACACACAAACATGCAAACAACGCATCCAATCACAAACGCATGTACACAATCACACACATTCTCTCACACGCACACACACACAAAGATGCCCACACTGATCCACACACACATGCACAAACATAAACACGTATCCATACTCAGACTCCCATACACACCCAAAAAACAGACACACATGCACACAAACACATGGGCACACATACGCAAACTCGTTTACACACACTTAAACACAATCACACACATTCTCTCTTTCACTCTCACACACACACATTGCGTGCACCCACACAAAGTTCATACCAAAAGACTTGCATACACACAGATCACATTCTTTCTCTCACACACACAACTGCATACACAATCACGTACAAACACACCAGCTTACACACTAACACTCACTCGCATATGCACACAGTCATGCATACACACAAACATAATCACACGAAAACAATCTCAAACACACAGAGATCACATACACAATCACATACAGTCTTACACATACACACATTCTCTCTCTCAAACACACACACTCCCTAAAGCAATGGTTCTCAAAGTGGGGGTCGGGACCCCCCGAGGGGTCGCGGGACAATGAAGGGGGGTCCCCTGGTGGTTTCCAAAAATCTATTTATTTTCATTAAACCATAAGATTTATCATATTTTATCCATAACCTTCTGAAGAGAAAAAAAAATAGTCGTTTATACCATATATAGCTACTATAGTAGCTTATAGTTACTACTTCTATTGGATTGCAACCCCTGGGGTAATTGCATTGTATTAAAGACACAGCAATAGCGTCAGATGCAGCAGATTTCATAACACCTGGTTAAACTTTGTGGCCCATTTACAGCTCTCATACATAAAAAAAAAAATTAAAAGAAGAATAGACTTGGGTCCATTGGTGTGTGTGTGTGCCATTGCATGCAAGGTTTCTGTATTTATAACCACCTCAGAGGATATTGGGGGTCACGAGTCAGTGGCATTGTCATTTTGGGGGTCGCGGCCTGAAAAGTTTGGGAACCCCTGCCCTAAAGTATGAGGACGCTGTCATTGGGTTAGTCAACAGCACATCGGAGTTACACAAATATAGTTGGAACTATCAGCCCACCTTTAAATTATTTTTCCCAAATTATGTTAAACAGAGCAAGGAAATTTTCACAGTATGTCGGATAATATTTTTTCCTCTGGAGAAAGTCTTATTTGTTTTATTAATACATTTTTTTACATTTTATTTTAATAAAAGCAGTATTTATTTTTTTAAACACCATTTTAGGTACAATATTATTAGCCCCTTTAAGCTATATTTTTTCTCGATAATCTACAGAACAAACCACTGTTATACAATAACTTGCCTAATTACCCTAACCTGCCTAGTTACCCTGATTAACCTAGTGAAGCCTTTAAATGTCACTTTAAGCTGTTTAGAAGTGTCTTGAAAAATATCTAGTCAAAGATTATTTACTGTCATCATGACAAAGATAAAATAAATCAGTTATTAGATATTAGTTATTAAAAAAAATCAGCTCTCTTTTAAACAGAAATTGAGGAAAAAAAATAATCAAAGGCGATAATAAATCAGGGGGGCCAATAATTTTGACTTCAACTGTATATCCAAGCAAATGTCAATTATTGTCAAGAAGGATCTTGTATTTATAGAGGACACTTGATACAACATTCAGATATTTTTAAGTGTGACTTGAGTGTTAAAATTCGTTTTGGGGCTCCACACCCACGCACACACGCACAGATACTAAAATACACAGAAGGATTACATACTCAAATTACTGTAGCTATTAGACTTCTAAAATGACACACAGACACCATAAACGGTTGCATTCATTCATTTTGGCTTAGTGCCTTTATTAATCAGGGGTCTCCACAGTGGAATGAACCGCCAACTTATCCATCATATGTTTTACGCAGCGGATGCACTTTCAGCTGCAGCGCATCACTGGGAAACATCCATATACTCTCATTCACACACATACACTACGGTCAATTTAGTTCATTCAATTCACCTATAGTGCATGTGTTTAGTCTGTGGGGGAAACCGGAGCACCTGGAGGAAACCCACGCCAACACAGGGAGAACATACAAACACCACACAGAAATGCCAACTGACCCAGCTGAGGCTCAAACCAGCAGCCTTCTTACTGTGAGGCGATCGTGCTGCGTCACCAGGCCCCTAAATAGTTACAAATAATATTATAAATCAAAGATCATATTTTTGATGTATGCAGTAATGGTTGCCCCGTCCAATCCTGATGGACGAGGCAACCATTACTGCATTAAAAATGGTGAAAAGCCTTGGAGTAACGATAGATGACCAACTAAACTTCTCTGACCACATTTCTAGAACTGCTCGATCGTGCAGATTTGCACTCTATAACATCAGAAAGGTCCGACCCTTCCTATCTGAACATGCAGCTCAACTCTTTGTTCAAGCTCTTGTTCTCTCCAGACTTGACTATTGCAACTCTCTACTAGCCGGGCTTCCAGCTAATTCTATCAAACCTCTTCAGCTGCTTCAGAACGCAGCAGCACGAGTGGTCTTTAATGAACCTAAAAGAGCACATGTCACTCTGCTGCTCATCCGTTTGCATTGGCTGCCAGTTGCTGCTCGCATCAAATTCAAACTCTGATGTTTGCTTACAAAGCGACTTCTGGCTTTGCTCCTTCTTATCTGCTCTCACTTCTGCAGATGCGTCGCCTCGTGGTTCCATCCCAAAGAGGGAAGAAATCACTTTCCCGAACTCTCGCATTCAATCTGCCCAGTTGGTGGAATGAACTCCCTAACTGCATCAGAACGGCAGTCACTCGCTGTCTTCAAGAAACGACTAAAAACTCAACTATTTAGTTTCCACTGTCCTTACTAATATGCAACTCCCTCTCTGGCTCCACCGCTAACTACAAAAAAAAATTTGCCTACAGCACTTATTCATTGTTGCTCTTATAGTTGTGTAAATTGCTTCCTTGTCCTCATTTGTAAGTCGCTTTGGATAAAAGCGTCTGCTAAATGAGTAAATGTAAAAGTCATGTTATCTTCATATTATAGTTGATGACCTGTTTACACATTTCTCATCTGTTCACAACCCAATGTACAAGCTAAAGACAGCATGAAACCACAGCATGTAGGGCTCTATTTTAACGATCTACGCGCAAAGTCTAAAGCATTAAGGTAATGTCTGAATCCACTATTTTAAGGATGGAAAAATATGGTCTGCACCCCGGCGTAGTTGTGCTTAATAAGTTGTGCTTATTCTCTTAAAGAGTTATGGGTGTGTTTTGAGCATAACGTGCATTAAACCAATCAGAGTCTCATCTCACATTCCCTTTAAGTTGTATCATGCCATGGCACATATGCTATTTACATGGCGGACTTTGTAAGTGTACTGCTTCACTAGTGAGAAAACAGTTAAACAGAAGATCTGCAGCCTGATGATAAAGAATGAGCCTTCTCCATTCAGCCTCTTTACTTTAACTCTTTGCTTTACTCCTTAACTTTCGTGGATAAGGAAACGGTGTTGTACACACTCCAGTGAAGACCATTATCCATGACTATCCATTATCCTACATATTTTTTTTGCCTGTTAAAAGGCACCTATGGTGATAAATTTACTTTTCAAGCTGTTTGCACAGACATACGTGTAGGTATAGTGTATAGACCGCCATATTGGAGTGATATAAACACACCCAGTCCTTTTTTTTTTCAATTTAACAACATAAAAACGATGAACCAATTGGAGTGGTTTTGAGACCGACTGCAACTTGACGTAAGAGTGTGGTCGCCCCGCCCATTAATATTGATTGACAGGCGCGCACTACCATATCCTCAGTTTGTTGTTTCACGTCCGCCATTTTCAGCGCGAGTCAAAGCGATGTCACTAGAGGAACACCCTTGCTCAGTTTTTGGATGTAAGGCTCATTGGGCCCAACACAAGAGCCTTCATGGTCTTCCTGCGAATGAGCAACAGAGATTTTACATTTAGCAGCCATTTGCGCAAAACACGCCGTGAATGCAACGCATCGAGATTCGTGCCATTAAAAGCAGCCAAGTCTTTTAGCACTCTTCCGAAAACACTGGATTGTTCTAGGCTGGCGGATCAACATTCACCACATGTTCGCTCTCATCGGCGCCATTGTTTGTAACTTTAGGTGGGTTTGCAGATATGTGTACTTTTCATTGCATCTTCCTTAAACTTCAGCCGTTTGAATTTCCCGCGGTCACAGAAGCTCCCTGTCATCTCAACTGAGCACATTACCTCACGTGCGCGTCCCTCTATTGGAAATAACGAACTTGCCCCAGTTATAGCCTCAGTCAAAGTTAATCCAGTGTGCGTGGTGATTAGCCTCGTACAAGCTCAGAACATTTAACTAGCACACAGTTGGCATAACTTTGTTTAGTTGCCGCAGTTTTGTTCTGTGCAGAAACACAGTGTTGAGAAGCCTTCATGATTAATTATTTTGAATAAAAGCGCGACTAATAGTGAAACCAACGAATCATTGCATCCCTATAAATATGGATTCTTAAATGTCGGTATAGTTTTTACTCAAAAATAATAGTAAAATGTTTTATAAAAATGAAATGAGCAATTTTAACAATTTTGTTATTTTATCTAACAAAAATAAAATAATAAAAATGCAAAGATAAAAAGAGCAGAATTTTGCTAAATTATAAATAAGCATTTGTTTTTATTTCACTTGATACATTCGTTATTTAATGTTTGAATACTGAAATAACAGCCATTGGAAGGGGGTGGAGCGGTGCTGGATTTGTGCGTACCTTGGAATGAAATCCTGCAGGCGTCCCTGATGCCCCATATAGCGATGCAGACGTCTCCAAAACCCAACAAATGTTGGTGGACAAATCTATGCTTGTTTTATCAAACTAATATAAATATGCACATAATAAACAATACTGCTAATAATAATATCATCATACAAATGCAAATTGTCATCAATAAACGGAAAAAAGACTTCGACATGACGTAGGCATGAAGGTAGTGGTTTGTATATTTACATACAGCACCTTTAATTATATTATTATCTTTTCAACATCGTTACATGGCGTCGGCGGAAGTTGGCTTTAAGAGCGCGCAACCTCATTTCGACTGGCGGTGTGCACAGCATTTTTTGCATCAGTAGGCTACTCGTCTGCTCCTGGTTAGCAGAAGCTCTCAGTGATTTACCTGCTGTCTGTCTCTCTTTAATGTCTTCCATCTGTTTGACAACAGCCTGAGACTCCAAAACAACACGGCAGAGTCACGACAGGCCAGATATAGGCTTACACACACTGCATACTTCAGCTTAGTCACTACAAAAGACATTAGTACACTCAGAAGACATCTTTACATTGTAGCTTACTTTTGATAGTCAGGCGATGTTCATGCAGACCCCAGTAAAATTATATTATTATTAATTGTGTGGAGTGCGTCACGATGGTCAGTTGGTATTTCTGTGTGGAGTTTGCATGTTCTCCCTGTGTTGGCGTGGGTCTCCTCTGGGTGCTCTGGTTTTCCCCACAGTCCAAACACATGCACTATAGGTGTATTTGTGTGAATGCAAGAGTGTATGGGTGTTTTTCCAGTGTTGGGTTGTGGCTGGAGGGGCATCCACTGCGTAAAACATATGCTGGATAAGTTGATGGTTCATTCCGCTGCGGGGACCCTCAGATTAATAAATGAACTAAGCTGAAAAGAAAATGAACGAATGATTGTGTGGATATATATTGCACATTATATGAAATATAAAAATGTTTAGGGGGAGTGGAGGGGTTTCTGCTTGTGTGTTTAACTATTTGTTCAATACACACATACACACACACACACACACACACACACACACACACACACACACACACATATATATATATATATATATATATATATATATATATATATATATATATATATATATATACATACATACATACATATATACATAAATACATACATACATACACACACACACATATATGCATATATATATATATATATATATATATATATATATATATATATATATATATATATATATATATATATTTATATTTTTTTTTTATATATTTCAACACATTTCTAATCATAATAGTTTTAATAACTCATTTCTTATAACTAATTTATTTTATCATTGCCATGGTGACAGTAAATAATATTTGACTAGATATTGTTCAAGACACTTCTATACAACTGAAAGAGACATTTAAAGGCTTAACTAGGTTAATTAGGATACCTAGGCAGGTTAGGGTAATTAGGCAAGTTATTGTATATCGATGGTTTGTTCTGTAGACTATCGAAGAAAATATAGCTTAAAGCGGCTAATAATATTGACCTTAAAAAAGGTTTTAAAAAATTAAAAACGGCTTTTATTCTAGCCGAAATAAACTAAATAAGACTTTTTCCATAAGAAAAAATATTATCAGACATACTGTGAACACTTTCTTTATCTGTTAAACATCATTTGGGAAATATTTATAATTAAATAAATAATATAATATTTATTAAATTATAAATATTTAGAAAAAAATAATTAAATGGAGGGATAATAAGTTTGACTTAAATTGTAAGACTATTCATTAATAATAATAATAATAATAATAATAATAATAATAAGTCAATCATTTTTTTCTTATTGCATCTTAGTGTATTATAACACATTTAATATTATATTTATTGTAAAATGTATTATTTTAAAATGTATTTATATATATTGTAATTATTATAATATTTATATGTTACTATAATAGATTAATACATTTTACAATAATTGTAATATTAAATGTATTATAATACACTAAAATGCAATAAGAAAAATATGTATTTATTATTATTAATATTAATAAATAAGCAAAATTATTAGCTCTTCTGTAAAATTTTTAATTCTTTTTCAAATATATTCATTTTTATATAATTTTATTTCTTTATCATTTATCAACGACTTTCTTGCTGAGGCGATTGTGCTACCCATTGCGCCACCGTGATGCCTTATTTCTATTAATCTGGGTAAAAAAAAAAAAAAAAACAACATTATTAATACTATGACTTTGTTTGCTGATATTCTTATTCAGTATCACAGTTGTGATGTGTCAGCAGAAAGTTTATTTGAATGCAGAAAGTGCATTTTCTGGACAGATTATGAACTCATTTTGTCTGATTTATTCAAGATAAAATTTGTTATTCGTTGAGGTTCATTTCGTTGAGGGTCACATGAGTGATGTTTATGAATCTGTTTGTGCTTTTACATTGATTTCACTGTGATGATGAAGATGTGGCCGGCGTGTAATTGATTTGTGTTTGTTATTTATTTGCCGTAATTGCGCTTGTAGTGAAACACCTGCTAGGCTCAAGAGGAACAGATGACCTCTGACATCTAAAGAACAACAATGACTGTGTGCAGATCAGCTGGGTGGAGATGACCTTTAACCTTTAGGGTCTGCATATTTATTCAAAGCACTTCATATACACTTCATATACAGAAGACAAATTAGCCTTTATGCATGGAAGGTTTTTTTAGCCACTGATAAACCTCTGGTAAACGTTTTAACAGTATTGATAATGTATTTTAATCTAAATATAGCCAGTTCAGCAGACGTAAGCATTCATTTAGTTGTTCAAGAGAAGAATGGGATGCCGCCCCCATACTTCACAGGTGGGATGGTGTTTCTGGGCTTGTAAGCTTTGCCTTTTGTCCACCAAATGTAACACTGGCCATTATGGCCAAACAGTTTAATCTTAGTTCCATCAGAGCACAGGACATGTCTCCAAACATTAATCTTTTTCCCCATGTAATTTAACACATTGTAATCTGACTTTTTCGTTGATTCTGGCTTGTTGATTTTCCCATGTTGTCACACAAGGAAGCAGTGTTTGAGGTTTTCCTTCAATTCTATTCTACAGTTGTGTCTCTAATTTACTTAAATGTTGTCAATTAGCCAATCAGAAACCTCCAAAACCTTGACACCGTCATCTGAGCTTTTTCAGAGGCAGAATAATCTTATTGTGTGTAAACCTGAGTTTCAAGAAAAGTTATAAAAATACCCTAGTGAAACAAACAGCTTAAACCAGCCTAGGCTGGTTGGCTGGTTTTAGCTGGTCAACCAGGCTGGTTTTAGAGGGGTTTTGGCCACATCCAGGCTGGTTTCCAGCCATTTCCAGCCTGGTGACCTGATGACCAGCTAAAACCAGCTTGACCAGCCTAGCCAGGCAGGGAGCCCAGCCAAAACCAGCTATATTCAGCTTAAATCAGGCTGGTCAAGCTGGTTTTAGCTGGATAAAGCTGGTCATTTTCCAGCCTGACCATCTAAAACCAGGCTGGAAATGGCTGGAAACCAGCCTGGAAATGGCCAAAACCCCTCTCAAACCAGCCTGGTCGACCAGCTAAAACCAGCCAACCAGCCTAGGCTGGTTTATGCTGGATTTTTCAGCAGGGAATCTCTCTCATTATTCTGCTATTAAAGGGCCATGAAACCCCCTCGTTTCAGCAGGGTGTTTTCACACCTCTACTTTGGAAAAAGTCAGAAAAGTGGGCGTGTCCAGCTCTGTTTAGGGGGGAGTGTCGGAGGAAGAAACGAGGCTTGGTGTGGGAGTGTCTATTTGGGCGCGCTGAATTTCAGAGTCAAAACACACACCCACAGCGGACAATGTGACTGTGTTTACATGGACATCTGTAGTCGAATTATTTGCCAGATTATTAAATGATGGACTTTAACTGCAGTTTGGCTCTTTCATTCAGGGAATTCATTCATGTCCCTCCCGACAAACGAGATATTTGATTCGAGAAACTGCTCTAAGCGTGTATTTTTCATGCAGTGTTTGATACCGCACGGCGAATGAGAGAAAAAAAAACTCAGCATTTCCCGGAAACTTAGATGCACACGGCAGGTAGCGTCAGAAAGCCGCGTGTGTTATTCCGGTCACAAAATCCAACACGAGGTTATAGTTTGGTTGTAACTGTTAGTGCTAACTTGTTTACACTCGTTGCAATAGTTTGTTTGATACGAATAAAATACGAACTAAATAAACAAAGAGCACTGGTCGCTCACTTACCAAATCTGTAGAGACAGGACAATCACCAGCAACTAGAGCCGCATCTTTATTAAGAGGAGACTAAAGCGAATCCAGATTTCAGCGTTTGCAGATGAGAACAGCTCTCAGGTAAACAATAATCCTCCTTAGACACGTAAGTTATTGTTGTCGCGCGTCGCGTACACTTTAATCCACACGTGAATCCAGCTGAGCTCTCACAGAGAGAAAATGAAAACAAAACTTCACTGCAGCAAACTATAAAAGCAACACTTCACGCTTGTTTTGCCAACACAACGTGGCGTCTCTGTCGTCTAAACACTGTCAGTAATGAATATTAATGAAGTTGCACAATAGAGCGCGCTGATTGGTTTGAACCAAGCCTTACTCATGCATTAATGCATCACACTGTAAGACGTAATAAGACACACTCTGGCACAGACGTCCAGTCTGCACGCTGGAATACACGCTATTATGTCATGACCGTGACGCAGCTTCAAAAATTCGTTTCAAACCGGAAGTACGAATTTGCTTGAAATAACGCAAAAACAACCAATTTACACTTTTTAGTGAAATATAGGTGTCATAATAGTGTTTTTAGCAGTGTGGGACACATATATGACTGTCAACAGCTCAAAAAATGTGTTTTGGTGTTTCGTGACCCTTTAAGCATACCAGAAACAAATTTGCTAATCCCAACTTACCTAAAAGAGAAAAGGTTTAGTCACATTAACATCTGACTTTTTAAAAAATGGTTATGTGCTTTTTTTATACAGTGTATGTAAACTTCTGCTTTCAACTGTAATAACCTGCATACTATTCATTCACAAGACGGCGCCAAACAGTAGAAAATGCAGCAGGATGTATATGGATTTAATCGCATTCACTGACAGTAAAGATGTGCCAGACATGTGTCCTGGCACATTTGAAAGACTCTCTGCCATCCACACTGGACCCACATCAGTTTGCCTACCGTGACAACAGGAGCACAGAAGACGCCGTCTCCATAGCACTGCACTCAGTACTCACACATGTCACACTTATGCACGAATGCTGCTTGTGGACTTCAGCTCAACATTCAACACTGTCATACCCTCTAAGTCAGGGATGTCAAACTCAATTCCTGGAGGGCCGCAGCCCTGCACAGTTTAGTTCCAACCCTGCTCCAACACACTTTCCTGTATAATTCAAACAAACCTGAAGGACTCAATTAGTTTGATCAGGTGTGTTTAATTAGGGTTGGAACTAAACTGTGCAGGGCTGCTGCCCTCCAGGAATTGAGCTTGACATCCCTGCTCTAAGTTAATGATCAAACTGGATATCGACACATCTCTCTGCAACTGGGACTTTCTGACTAACAGACCTCAGAATGTTAGATCAGGCCACATCTGCTCCACCACCGTCACACTCAACGCTGGTGTACCACAGGGCTGTGTGCTGAGCCCCTTCCTCTACTCCCTTTTTACCATCGACTGTAGGCCTGTGAACAGATCCAACACCATCATCAAATTTGCAGATGACACCACAGTGATTGTTCTAATCAGCAACAATGATGAGACGGCCTACAGGGAGGAGATACAGCATCTGGACACTTGGTGCTCCTTAACACCAACAAGACCAAGGAGCTCATTGTGGACTTCAGGAAGGGACGAACAGGCTCACATGATCCCATCCACATCAATGAGATGGCTGTTGAGCCTGTCACATCCTTCCTGTGTTCCTGGGGACCCACATCTCAAAGGACCTGGACCACCAACACCTTCAGCCTGGTCAAGAAGGCTTACCAGCGGCTATTTTTCTTAAGGCAATTTAAGAAGAACCAGCTTTCATCAGCCATCTTGGTGAACTTCTACCACAGCACAATAGAAAGCATCCTGACCAACTGCGTCAGTCTGGTATGGAAGCTGCTCTGTTGCTGAGAGTAAGGCACTGCAGCGGGTGGTGAAAACTGCCCAACGCAACACAGGGACCAAACTGCCAGCCATAGAGGACATCCAGAAGAAACTTTATCTGTGCCGAGCACGCAGTATTCTTAGGGATTCCTCTCACCCTGCTCACAGACTGTTTTCCTAACACATCTATGCGGGGGCACAGAGTTAGACCTCTTTTTTAACCACACAGAAACAGCAAGGTGTGCGGCATGACATCACTTTGTTGCAGAGACGCTATTGGTTAAATGCGACAAAGTAGAACACAGATGCAGCGTGAAGCAGAAAGCACGAGTATGTCTGCAGTCTGGAGGTATTATAAAGTTGATGACGGCTCACAACAAACTGTGAGACATGTAAACTTGGGATTGCCTTCCGGGTATTTTAGGTTGAGGTGCTGTTTGTTTTGATATTAGATTATTTTATATTTACTGTTGCACTAAAGTCTGAAAGTGAAGAATTTATGTTATTTATTACTTGATTGTTGAAGCTACCTCAAAGAAGTGCTCTATTTGTTAACAAAGTTGTTGAATGTTAAAGGGCCATGAAACCCCCTCGTTTCAGCAGGGTGTTTTCACACCTCTACTTTGGAAAAAGTCAGAAAAGTGGGCGTGTCCAGCTCTGTTTAGGGGGGAGTGTCGGAGGAACTAAAGTGGGAGGGTGTGGGAGTGTCTACTTGTGCACGCGCGAGTTTCAGAGTCAAAATACACACCCACACAGACAGGAGAAAGTGATGGTGTTTAACCTACATGGACATCTGTAGTCGAATTATTTGCCAAATTATTAAATGTTGGACTTTAACTGCAGTTTGGCTCTTTCATTCAGGGAATTCATTCACGTCCCTTACGACAAACGAGATATTTGATTCGAGGAACTGCTGCAAGCGTGTATTTTTCATGCAATGTTTGATACCGCACGGCGAATGAGAGAAAAAAAAACTCTGCATTTCCCAGAAACTTAGATGCACACGGCAGGTAGCGTCAGAAAGCCGCGTGTGTTATTCCGGTCACAAAATGCGGTGCTAACATCTCTGCACTCAGTGCTATAGTTAACTTAATTCGATACGAACAAACTGAATAAACAAAGAGCACTGGTCACTCACTTACCAAATCTGTAGAGACAGGACAATCACCAGCAACTAGAGCCGCGTCTTTATGAAGAGAAGACTAACGTTACAAGCGAATCCGGATCTCAGCGTTTGCAGATGAGAACAGCTCTCAGGTAAACAATAATCCTCCTTAGACACGTAAGTTATTGTTGTCGAGCGTCGCGTACACTGTTAATCCACACGTGACTCCAGCTGCGCTCTCACAGAGAGAAAATGAAAACGAAACTTAACAGCAGCTAACTATAAAAGCAACACTTCACGCTTGTTTTGCCAACACAACGTGGCGTCTCTGTGGCGTAAACGCGGTGACAATAATTAATATTAATGAAGTTGCCCAATAGAGCGCGCTGATTGGTTTGACCCAAGCCTTACTCATGCATTAATGCATCACACTGTAAGACGTAATAAGACTCACTCTGGCACAGACGTCCAGTCTGCACGCTGGAATACACGCTATTATGTCATGGCCGTGACGCAGCTTCAAAAATTTGTTTCAAACAGGAAGTACAAATTTGCTTGAAATAATGCAAAAACAACCAATTTACACTTTTTAGTGAAATATAGGTGTCCTAATAGTGTTTCTAGCAGTGTGGGACACATATACAGTATGACTGTCAACAGCTCAAAAATGTGTTTTGGTGTTTCGTGACCCTTTAAAATAAGGTGAATTAAATAAAAAATAAGGAACATCCTGGATCTGTTTCTCAGCTCTTCTTTATTCTTTTTTATGTATTATAGAGGTATCGGATCAGGTTTCAGTAGATACCTGATCGGGACATTCCTAATTAACATACCTTGGAATATTGCGACTGACCAATCAGAAATTAGTATTCCAGACAGCCTTGTAATAACTAATGTTAACAAGCACACCTTTTGGATTTTAATTGTTGAATATATGATTGATAAATGCTATACAAGTGCATTAATTAACGTTAATTAAAGGGGACCTGTTATGCCTCTTTTTACAAGATGTAAAAAGTCTCTGATGTACCTAGTGTGTGTGTGTGTGTGTGTGTGTGTGTGTGTGCATGTGTGAGAGAGAGAAGTTTCAGCTCATAATACCACACAAAAAATCTTTTATAAGTCTCTGAAACTGACCTTTTTAGGCTTTGATTTTGTGGCTATTGTGGTGTTTTGGTGACTGTCGCTTTAAATTCTCTTTTCAAAAGAGGGCGGAGCTACAGATGCATATGTCTCAGCATAGTGGCAGATTCAAAAACAAGATTATAATGTCATATGCTAATGAGGGAGAGATGGTCACTAGTGGGCGGGGCTTTCTCCCTCTGATGACACGTACAAAGGGAGAATGTCAATCAAAGTGTTTCTGCAGACAGTTGATATCAAGTCTGATTATAAACAAATAAAATAATACGTTTTACAATTAAAATATATTCACGTAACTGTGATTTTTAAAAGTGACTTTTGCATAGGTCCCCTTTAATGCAACCTAATTCTAAAGTATGACCACTTGCATGCATCATTGATCAGGTCTCCTTTGGCCTGAACTCACCTCTCCTGTCCGATGTGTTTCTGTCAGGCAGGACAAGTCTTTATGAAGAGCTCCTACTGGGGCAAAAGCATCAGCTCCACAGGCCCTTCACACTAAATAAACTTATATGTTTACACAGGACGGCGCGCCACAGAGGAGCCAGTGGGGCGTGTTACCGCGCGCGCTCATGGATCCCCAGGGGTGAAGGTGTCACTGAAACAGACAGGGAAAGACAGCCTGTAAGAGGATCCTGGCTGTAACTTTCTGAAACATCGTCCAAATCAAACACAAGCTGGACGGAGGACTCTCTGCTTTCCTCTTTACGAGCGTCTGTGATCACACTCCGGCCTCCTGCTGGAAATCACAGATAAACCTTTGAACTCTTGTTTAGGATTATACGCTGTTCATGAATTTATATAGAAAGGATTTAACTTTGAAGTAGATTTGTGGATAGCATTTGCTCCCACCTTCCAGATATACTTAATCACTTATTGTTTTACTGCGAGTTCACTTCTGAATTCTGGTACACTCGGCTTTCATTAAAATGATTTCAATCCCACTTTTTTCTTTTAGAAGATTCGTCTTTTACAAATGTGATGTGCATTATCTTTTCTATAAAGTTGTCAACTTTATTTTATTAATGGGTAAATATCATATTCACTCTTTCATTCGTTCATTCGTTCATTCATTCATTCATTTTCTGCCGCTTTTCCAGGGCTGGGTCAGGGGGGCAGCAGTCTTAGGCTATACTCACACTATGTACAGTTGCATCGAACCGGGCCAAAGCACGCTTGTCCCGCCTCCCGTCTCCCCCGACGGCCCGCACTCTGGCGTGGGCCTGGGCGTGCTTACGTCATCGATGTTGCGCTGTTCAGTAAGCGCTCTCGCTCAGCACAGTGGAGATTTGTCTAGTTATATCTAGACAATATATAGTTTTAATAAAGTTCAAGTGCGAGAAAAAAATGTTTCCCTAGTGGATGTGCTGGACAGTCTAGATGTCGCACACTTACCGTACGTTCACACCGAAAGCGGCGAGAGCGTCCAAGGTCGCTCTGGCCGCCCTGGCGACAACGCTCTCTGCCTTCAGCTCCTGCGGCGAGAGCGTCAAAACTCGCTACATTGATCTCTTATTTAAAGGAGCCGTTGCAGCATATCAGTTACATTCCTGCATAAAACATGTTTCTAGCTTGAAAATGTTGCGCACTTCTTATCAAATTCATACAACAATGGAAGATCAAGTTGCATGTGGTGTGGCTTTGCTCTATTTATCCAATATGTGTCCATATGTCTGAAATATCCTGAAGCAGCAGTACTGTTTTGTACTGTCACATCGCGTGAGATTCCCGCTTTTTTAAGATAAATTTATATATCATTAATGAACATCAGTAACTCGCCAGTAACTTATTTAATGTATGTTCCTGTAGGAAAAAACTGTAAATAATTGGAAATCCGGCGACCGCAATAATCAAACCCTTGGGAACAACTGTGGTCGGAACCAAAGTTCACAAGTCTGTGTTCTCTGAACTGCTATCAAGCGATGGACGTCTTCATTCTGATTGCTTGCCGCCGAAACGCGTCATAGCTCATTACCATAAAGTTGACTTCATTTCAACTTTCCTCGACGCTCACGTCGGCAAAGACGCGCCGCGCTGCTCCTCGCCGCTTATCGCCGCCGGCTCTCATTGAAAATAAATGACTTCCGGCTACTTTGACGCTCTCGCCGCTTTCGGTGTGAACGTACGGTTAGCCATGATAAAGAGATCTCACCTAGGGCGCGTTTTCGAAAACCATCGTTAGCCAACTAAGGTCACAAGTTCAGTCATTACAAACATAGTTTGCTGATTTGGTATTTCCCAAATCCGTCGTTACAACAAACATTTGTGAATTGCGTCGCAAAATTGTATGCTTACAACTACACCTTAGGAGCCTCACGAGAGCCGCGCGAGCCTGATGCAGCGAGTGTTCACAAGAGTGGAGTCCCGTGAAGGAGCTCTGGATGGAGACTGTTGTTTTGTGTTTATCTTATGATTAAAGCTGTTGCACGTCCGCCAATTCCCGCCTCAAAATAAGCGAGTTCGAGCTACTTGTACATTAAGGTAGCGTTCAGAAAAACAAAACACCAGCGAAGAAACTCTATACAGAGAAACATAAACACCTACTGCCAGCTAGCGCTTTGGAAGTGTTATTGCAGTGCAACAGATACAGCGCGCAGAAGTATAATTGAACGGCTAAGCGCATTGCATGGGCTGTGGGACACGCTGATCACTTCACGCTGAAGTATAAATCAGGCTTTAGATCGCATTTTTTAAAATAATCAGACCAGATGGTGGCGCTGATCAACAGCAGTATTAGTTAAAAGACGTTAAACGCAAGTAAAATTGATTAAAAATATAATTTCTAAGCTGTCCATATGCGACTGTTTACACACATAAGCTGCCGAACGGAAGTTCGAAGCTTTATCCTTATGCATTTACGCCAAGCATAATGGATAATTTTGCGTTCTAAGAAAAAGGTCTGTAGGGAAAGTGGTTCAATGCTTCAAATATATTAAACAACTAAAACTCTTTGATTTTAATGCTAAAAATTTATATTTTATAAAGGGTAAGGGGTGGCACGGTGGCTAAGTAGTTAGTACTGTTGCCTCACAGCAAGGTTCACTGGTTCAAGTCCCGGCTGGGTCAGTTGGCGTTTCTGTGTGGAGTTTGCATATTCTCCCATGCTGGCGTGGGTTTCCTCCGGGTGCTCCGGTTTCCCCCACACTCCAAACACATGCGCTAAAGGTGAACTAAAAAAACTAAATGAGTGTGAATGTGAATAAGTGTGTATGGGTGTTTTCCAGTAGTGGGTTGCAGCTGGAAGGGCATCCACTGTGTAAAACGTATGCTGGATAAGTTGTCGGTTCATTCCGCTTTGACCCCTAATCATTAAAGGGACTAAGCCAAAGGAAAAGGAATGAATAAATAAGGGGTAACACTTCACAATAAGGTTGTAATCATTAGTTAATGTATTTACTAACAAGAACAAACACCGAATAATACATTTATTACAGTGTTTATTCTTCTTTGTTAACGTTAATGGAAATAAAGTTGTTCATGATTAGTTCACGTTAACTCATAACAGGAATGTTACTAATGATAACATGCATGAATTTGGGTTTTAATAATGCATTGCTAAATATTGAACAATGATTAATAAATGCTGTGCATGTATTGGTTATTATTAGTTCATATTCGTAAACACATTAATTACTGAAACCTTATTGTAAAGTGTGACCAGATGTTTGTTTTTTTAAGTATCTAGATCCTTCATCCTTGTGGTTCTGTTTGAGGAATTTGTATTTTTATTTATTGGATTTGATTTATTTGTGAAGCTGATTGTTCCCATTTTTATGATGTACAATTTACTAAAAAAACCTCTTTGCTCCATTTAGTTTTATTATTCTTGAGAGTTATACATAAAACAGTATACAAAGGAATAAACAAAAATACATTTAACTTAAGCATATTAATCATGTACAATAAGTTTTTCTTTCTCTCAGTAGTTGAGATGTCTTAAAAGGAGAGCCCTGATTCACCCTGACCCACGGCTCCGGGGATCCCTCACTTCCCCTGCTTTATTTAACCCCTGACCCCTGCGAGCCGTACGAGTCCTGCGCTTCTGAGGCCAGACGCGAGCAACAGGAAATATAGGGTTACAAATTAAATATGTGCATGTCATAAGTCATAAATCCACAGGCTGTGCACTACTGAAACTGCATGTGGCACACAGTGTCGACTAATAAACTTTTAAAGGAACAGTCCTTATTTTTGGAAAAGGCTGCCTGAGAGTTAAAATTTTTTGAATCAATTTAGCCGATCTCCTTGTCTGCTGAGAGCACTTTTAGCTTAGCTTAGCATAGATCACTGAATCAGATTAGACCGTTAGCATAAACCGAAGAATTTCGATAGTTTTCCTATTTAAAGCTTGACTCTTCTGTCTCTACATTGTGTATAGACCACCAATGGAAAATTAAAAGTTACTATTTGCTTTGCTGATATGGCTAGGAACTATGTTTGAACTATATGTCTGCTGCCATACCATAGCTGCAGCAGACACAATGGGCCCTATCATCAACCCGGTGCAACAAGGTGCAAGACATTTTTGGCGCGATTTATTGCTATTTTCAGACCAGCGCTACAGTAATTATCACGCTTTGCACCACGTTGTTTACAGCAAATTCATTTGCATCACTTTGTAGACTCATGGGAGTGCTGGTCTAAAAAGCAGGAGTGTTAAGGCGCATTGTTGGTGCGTTGCTATTTTGAGAAACTAAATAGAGCAATTGACCAACTGAAAGCTGCTCTAAAGTCCTGTGCAGAGCGCCTATGCAGGTCCAAACGCTTACACATTGCTTAATACAGACAGAATTTAGCAATACAGAAAAATCCTTACATATGAAAACAATTAAAAAAACCTAAAATGTTACAAACAATTGATTTGTTCGGTATTGGAGCGTCTGCATCACCATATGGGGCATAAGAACAGCACGTGTGTTTGGATAGTACTCAGTTTTTTGACCACACTTCATTATTACTGTTCATTTATTCCTTTCCTGGAAATTAGAACTGAATTTAGAAATAATGTTGAAACAAATCTTTACATTTAACAAAGGAAATTAAATATGTAGGCTACTGGATGTCTTCAGTACAACACAGATACCTTAATAGATAAAAGTAATGGAGTAAAGAGAAAGTAAAGAGGCTGAATGGAGGAGGCTCATTCTTTATCTTCAGATGCTCTGTTTAACTGTTTTCTCGCTAGTAAAGCGTTTAGTTTTTACACTTATAAAGTCCGCCATGTAAATAGCAAATGCACCATGGCTCGACGCAACTGACTCTTAAAGGAAAAAGGAGATGAGACTCTGATTGGTTTAATGCAGGTTATGCTTAAAACACACCCATAACTCATTAAGAGAATAAGCACAACCCTGTTAGACCATACGCCAGCGCGCAGAGCGTATTTATGCATCCTTAAAATAGCAAAAGTGGATTCAGACATGCCCTTAATGCTTTTGCTCTACGTGCTTTAGACTTTGCGCCTAGATGGAACCCAATGGCTCTATCTGAAATCCCCTACTCAAGTATGTACTACATTTGATGTTGAATTTACTGCACGGCTGTTCACTGCCCGATCGCCCAGGGGTGTGTTTCCCAAACAACGTCGTAACTTGCAGATGAACTATCGAAGTTAGATGCATCGTTTGGCAAAAGAACTATGTAGTGACGAGTGTTTCCCAAAACCTGTAGTTTCTCTGTCACAGATCTATCGTTTGAACCACATTAGTTATAACGTAAAACGCCCATAATGATGCTCTAAATGGGGTGGTACTAACTTCTTTAGAGAGGAACCCCATAATTTCTGTGTGTAAATTATGTTATACATGCACATGCTTTAAAAATATTTTTCCAATATTAGTTTTGGTTAACACATGCACTCGTTTTCTCTACTAGATGAAATATATGTTAATGGTACATATAGGGCCAATGTTTCCTTTACAAATATTATTGAGAATATGACATATGCTATTCTAAATTAACATAAAATTACTTACAAAGCTAACAGGTATTCTAATATCAGAATATAAGAAATTAAATTTAATATTTAATATTTATTATTTATTATGAAATGAAAAAAATAATCACACTTTAATAATAGTATTAATGTTGATGATGATTATAATAATAATAATAATTATTATTATTATTATTGATAGGATGTTTGTTTATTTTTTATTTTTTGAAAAGTCTAATTTTACTACTTGACACACGCAAACCACTGCAGAAAGGTTCTAACCAACAGGCCCATGTCATATACAGTACAGATACTTAATCAATAACCCACTATAATTTAAAAGCATTAACGTATGCCATGTTTTATGTTTTCACAAGCTTTGGAGACGTAACATAAATTCTGCTTTTAAATAATAGGTCACCCGTAGCTTTCATCATGAGCCACAGCTGTGTTCAAAATGACATCAATGTTTTCAAAGTGCACTGTAAAGGGAGCACATTTCGTCACCTTAGAATTATAAGGTTGTATCTGCGTTCTGAATGAGTTTGTGATACCGAGCTTCAAAGATTTTGCATTCCGTAGCAGACAGTATGTGTGTAACATTTGTTTTTAAATTAAAAAAGTCTTAAAATGTAAACAACTTATTTAAAAACTTCCCATAATGTAAATAAGATGTAATTTAATAAGAACATGTTAATAACTCAATTTTGACAAAAATGTCAGATAGAACCTTATAATTCTAAAGTGACTATTTGTAAACAGGAAAATCGCTAAAACTGATTTTTAAAAATACTTTAAAAGTAAATTACACCTAAGAGATATAACTTTAATGCTTTTTTTTATAATTCCAAGTTTAAATGTTAGAATATTCTAAACGAATAGGGCATAGGGGGAATAACTGGTAATAGAACACAGCCACAAACTATGTTTCTGACCACAGCTCCAGAGGTGTAGTTGCAAGCATACAAGTTTGCGGTGAAGTTTCAATGAACTGACAGATTTGGGAAACGCCAAATTAACAAACTATGTCTGTAATGACGCAACTTGCGACCTTAGTTAACTAATGATGGTTTTTGAAAATTCATCCCAGGGCAGCATCTTGCTAGGTATGGACACTTTTGTCCGCGACAACCCCCCATCCCTCCCTTGTCCACGACACCACCCAACAATCTCCGATATTCACTTTAACGTGACACCATCAACAACCCCATCCTCCCCCTGTTGCTTTTTACTCACGAACACCGTGAGAGCTGCACCACCGTCTTTGCCTAGAGCGTCAGTTCAGTTTGTGCCGCTACTGTGACTGATAGAAAAGTACGTACTATGAAGTATTAAAAAAGCTCGGACCTACTACATCCGCTGTTTGTCATTATCACAAGACCTACCCACATCAGTTGCGTTGCTTCCATTCATGAATTCTCTTGTGTGGCATTATGGGATAACGTAGCTTCTATTGGATGCACACTTCAGAATCTCGTTGGAAGTAGCAAGTCACCCGGGTACTTCTTTCATACTGTCTTTTGAATACTATGAATTTGGGACATACTTTTTGGCTTATACACAGTTTTTAACATACTACATATAGGAACCCTGCTGAAAGAAACGGCTTAAACCAGCCTAAGCTGGTTGGCTGGTTTTAGCTGGTTGACCAGTCTGGTTTTAGAGGGGTTTTGGCCACTTCTAAGCTGGTTTCCAGCCATTTCCAGCCTGGTCTTAGCTGGTCAGGCTGGAAAATGACCAGCTAAACCCGCTACAACCAGCTTGATCAGTCTGGTTTAAGCTGGACAGAGCTGGTTTTGGCTGGTCATCTCCCAACCTGACCAGCTAAGATCAGGCTGGAAATGGCAGGTAACCAGCCTGGAATAGGCCAAAACCCCTCTTAAACCAGCCTAGGGTGGTTTAAGCTGTTTTTTTCAGTAGGGGAAGTATGCGATTTCAGACCAAGACAATGATATTATGCAGTGCCTGAAAATAGTTCCTAGCTAGGCAAGTAGGTAACACCGCTGTGTAATATCACTGCAGCCATGAATTGGCAACAAAGAGCAAGATTATAATGATCCAATCTGATTCAGTGATCTGTGCTAAGCTAAGCTAAGCTAAACGTGATTCTCCCAGACCTGGACATTATCTAAATGGTTTGAAATATGGTAAAACTCGACTGTTGTAAAATGAGCCTCTTTCCAAAAAGTAGTGTTCCTTTAATTGACTTTTGGCTGACAAAGGGGGATGGAAACCGAAGCGGAGGAGGGATGGAGAACAGACAGCCAGTTGTGAATCTTTGTAATACAACTATTAGTCTCTTTCAGGCGGGATGCCGTCGTACATCCGAAAAGCACCGGGAGGCGTTATGACAAATGATTTTTCCCTTTGATTCCCTCTCAAGCTTGTTATTAAACCGCGGTAAGTTATTGTTTCACTGACAAAAATCTACAAGCCTCTCCTGAGATCCATTTTGAAGTGTTTGAACAAATAATTACCAGATGTTTCTTGGTGAGCAGGCGGTTTTGATGAAAACACTTCATCAGTGTCCCTCATGTTTCTGGATTTGGTGTTTTAATGTGGTTTCTGCTTCTTGGTGAGCATCAGCTGACGTGCCGCTCAGCTGATCTGGGTCTCCGTCCATCACTCATCGCACAAGAAACGTAAATAAAGCTCTCAGGCTGGACTTGAAAAGTGTCACTCGGTTGTTTCTAAAAGGGGATACATGGTAAAGTCTACATGAGATTCAGCTGCGGATGCTCACATCATTCATTCATTTATTTTCTTTTAGGCTTAGTCCCTTTATTAATCCAGGGTCACCGCAGCGGAATGAACCACCAACTCATCCAGCATATGTTTCATGCTGCGAATGCCCTTCTAGCTGCAACCTAACACTGGGAAACACCCATACACTGTGGCCAATTGAGCTTTTTCAATTCCCCTATAGCGCATGTGTTTGGCCTGTGGGGGAAACCGGACCACCCGGAGGAAACCCAAGCCAACGCGGGGAGAACATGCAAACTCCACATAGAAATGCCAACTGACCCAGCTGGGGTTTGAACCAGCAACCTTCTTGATGTGAGGTGTTTGTGTTACCCACTGTGCCACCGTGACGCCGGAAACTCACATCAATATATCTTTATTTGTAACACTGCACAACACCGTAATTAGGTGGTCACTGGTTCGAGCCTTGACTGGGTTTAGTTTAAATTGTCCATAGTGTATGTGTTTTATGTGAATTAGGATGTGTGGATGTTTCCCAGTGATGGGTTGCAGCTGGAAGGGCATCGGATGTCTAAAACATGGATAAGTCGGTGGCTCATTCTGCTGTGGTGACCCCAGATTGATAAAGGGACTATGCTAAAAATTAAATGAATGAATGGATGACTAATTCTTGTTCCATGGTGAAAAAACAGCTTAAACCAGTCTCAGCTGGTTGGCCTGTTTTAGCTGTTCGACCAGCCTGGTTTTAAAGGGGTTTTGGCAATTTTCAGGCTGGTTTCTGTCCTATTTAGCCTGGTCTTAGCTGTTCAGGCTGGAAAATGACCAGTTTTAGCCTAGCCAGGCTGGGAACTAGAGTTGGGCAATGATGACCATTTTGCCATCGTTCAATGTCTAATGTGAATCATTGCAATGGACGATGGCATCGTCGTCGTAGATGGGGTTAGTGGTTGTTAAATATCAATTAATTCATAACGAATTAATTAATTGTAGCATACCGTTTTCACTACCTGACCCACGTGGTCTTTGCTTTACCCATAACCAAACCATTAATAAATAAATAAACTTACATACAAATGACCACTTGTCAATCACTTCCTTCTGCAGGACTCGCAGAGTGATCTGTGTCATTATAATGGCTTTTTCCCCACAGCTGGTGGAGGAGACAAAAGTTCGCTTGGAGTTCACTGTAATTTGTATTGTGATTGATAATAACTTCCTTATTTTATTATTATTATTATGAGAAAATAATAACAAGTAAAGATACTAGGGTCGACCGTTTTGGTCTCATGTGCGCCCAAAAATTTATTTATGCGACCTAAAAATATATTTGGAAGCATTTGTGCCAGTGCATAAATTTTCACTGTTTTCATGGCAAAATCCTCACCGTGTGCATGGATTTAGGAGACATTTATGCAGAATGCATCTTTGGACCTAAAAACGCCAAACAAGTACAGATTAAAACAGTTGTTATGTGAACTTTTTAAAGTTAAAAAAAGCCCGCAATGCTTGCCCCGCCTTTGTGCTCATCTTAATGGCCCACTGCTCTAGAACTGAACGCAAATGATTGGTTAATATCAGCTGTCAGTCCCTCAGTCAATGCCTTCTGCCTTCAGATGACTGAGCTACAACCGCGAAAATGTGAAGCGCTGAAGATGAGAGAATGAAAATAACACTGACAGATATTGTTTTAGAAACCACCTACAGTTACTAATAATGGCACATCTTCTTAGTGATCATGTGCTGAATGTTAATCCACCGTTTACACTTTTCCAAGTGTTGATAAAAGATTTCCAGTGGCTTCAAGTCTGCTATGAAAAATAACTAAAGCCATTCACTGTAAAGTCTGTGGGACGGGGTTTGCAGGTAACAGCATTTGCCACTGAATCTACACATTTTAAGCGTGAGAGGTGCTGTATAATCCTTCATTTAATCCTCACGATGCTGTCAGCCGTGCATGTGGCAGCTATATGTAACATTTAACACAGCTCATGAAAAGACCGTTATTGCTATTAAGATGACATGCAAATAATAATTTACATATCAAAGAATTCCTTAGTGCAACCTTTTGCATAAACCTCATTTTGTTTATTGGTAAGTTTTTTTTATACACAAATGTAAATATACTCATTGTAAGTCTAATTTTTTATATTTTAAAAGAGAACTAGGTCTTTATTTAAAAAAACATCACAGACTCTCACAATAAGAAAGCTATTAAAACTTCTAAAATATGTGCTTTATTTAATATTCTGCAATAATTTGTTTTATCTTTGTCATGTGCCCTTAATTAAAAAATTTTTTTCTTCTCTCTTGTTCCTTTTAATTTGTTTTACATATATTATATTTGATCTAAATTTGTTACATTCCACTTTTTTAAAAAAGTAACATTTCTATTGATTGTACCATACTTCTTTCAGTTTTGTATTTGTTGTAATGTGATGTTATTATTTAAATAAAAAAAATAATAAAAAAACATTTTAACACACACACACAAAGAAAAAGTTATATATCAATATAAATGTGGGGCGGGGCGATGGATTACGATGTCGGCTCAGCATCGTGAAGTTTGTCAGCCATCAGCAATGGACGATGGCATTGTCTATCAACCCAACCCTACTGGGAACCCAGCTTAAACCAAGCTTATACCTGACTTTGTGAGACAGGGAAAGCAGTGGCATGGGGCGGCAGAGGTATGGGGAGGGGGAGGGGCTGGAATTAGTGGGGTTGGCTGATAGTAGTTAGATGAGCTTTCTTGATGTGGGAGTGATTGTATCAAATGTGGATTTTGAAAGCTTCTGAAGACCAACGTCCCAATGTTTGATTCTGTTGTTGGGATAGGCCTTTTTGGGCTGTAGTAGTGGCCTAAACCCACATAGCAAAATTTCTCTGGCCCAGCTCTGGCCCACACAATCAGGTTTTGCTTGGCCCACATGTCGCAGTGAATTACGGTACATGACTGGACCAAATCTGGCTTCCAGACAAGGGCCAAACACAGACCATATCTGGGCCAAGTCTCAGCCAAGTTAATAACTCATTACTGGGCATGAACTGGGCCAGATAGGTTGGTGTGTCACGATTGCAATGAAATTGATAAACCCATGGAGTGATGCGCTTTAGGCACACTATGGGCGTGCTTTTTCTCAAAGTGACCTGATTGGTAGAATTTTTTTTCTTTACTCAAAAATGATTTTAGTGTATTTTAAATGTGGGTCAAGACTGGCCAAACTCACATGGCCCACTTATCAAATGTTTAAATCTGGGCCAAATACTACGTTTTTCATCTGGCCCAAATCTTGTGTGCAGCCTTAAAAACGATGCCACCTCTGCCAAACCCGGGTCATGTTTGGCCCACATGCTGTATGCCAGTGCCGGATGAATGCCTGCTGTGCCAGCTTTATGCCAAATCTGGGCCAGAATTCTTTGCTACTAGGGAAATAATGACTTGACTAGTTCTCGGCTAGGGTACCAGAGTGGAGCGGAGTGATTTTAGGGTGTACTCGCACTATACAGTTGCCTTGAACCATGCCGAAGTGAAGTGTGCTGAAGCTTGTAAATATTCAGTCCTCGTGATGCAGGAATTAGGAGGTTTGCTGAAGGTGCAGCTGTGGTGCAGTGAGGGGTTTGCGTCTTTAATAATCTACGACAGTTTGCGTTCATTGAACAGAAAGAATCATTAATAAATCCATATGAAACAGTCCCTTAAAAGTCACGTCTCGTCTTCAGTTTTGGGCTCAGGTGCACTATGCACTCACAAGCCTACCGCCCCCAAAGTCCAAGTGAACCACGCTCTCTCTTCCAACGGGGCCAGGGCCAGGCAACTGAACCACGCCTGAGCCCGATTTAGAGCACTCAAATAATAAGGGAAACAGCCCTGGGCACAGTTGGGATAGCATAGTGTGAGTGCGCCCATAGTCTTGTACTGAATGAGAAATTATATGATTAGTTTGTCGATGAGCCTCACGTGCTTCACTGGAAATGAGTTTCTAAAACTTTATTAAATCTGCTGTCTGAAAGAGAAAGAATGATGATTGAGTAACGGTCAGCTCTTGTGTTTGTGTCCAGCAGAAAGTGCCGAGCTGTGGTTCTCTGCAGGTTTGTGGAGCTCCAGCTGTGCTGCTCAGACTGTGAACACAAACACAAGAGCAGCTCCTGAAGACACCGGCCGCCATTGTGGATCCCGGCAGGCACTTCCACTGTCACAGCATGTAGCAGACGCTACACACACACACACACACACACACACACACACACACACACACACACACACACACACACACACACACACACACACACACACACACACACACACACACACACAAATACACAAATACACAAATACACAACCACAAACACTCAGAGACAAACACACACTCATGAACACATTCACGTGCGCGCACACACACACACACACACACACACACACACACACATATATATATATATGCAAAAACACACACAAACACATTCTCACGCACACACACAGACAGACAGACCTAGACACACACACAAACACACGCACATGTGCACATACACACTCACAGATATTCATACACATATGCAAAAACACACACCTTACGCACAGAGACAGACTTAGACACATGCAAAAACACACACAAACATCTTACACAGACACACTCACAAATATGTATGCAAAAACACACACAAACAAAATCACATGCGCACACACACACACAAACACACGCAAAAACACACACAAAGACCTTCTCATGCACACAGACAGACTTACACACACACACACACACACACACACACACACACACACACACACACACTCTCTCATACACATGCAAAAACATACACAAACACCTCACGCACACAGACAGACACAGGCACACACACACACACACATGCAAAAACAAACACACACACACAATCACAAACACATTCACAAGCCCGCACACACACACACACACACACAAACACCTTCTCATGCACACAGACAGTAGACATTCACACACACATTTGCAAAAACACACACAAACAAATACATGCAGGCACACAAAAACACAGACAGACACACACACACACACACACACTCACACACACACACACACACACACACACACACACACACACACACACACACACACACACACACACACACACACACATTGATGGCTTTGATTTGCAGGTGAGTGTGTTCTGATTTCCAGCTTCACTCATTCTCTTTGTAGACTCTCTTCATTTAAACACTGAGAGACGCTGAAAGATTTACAGCAGCTCTGAGCTCCGGTCCCTGAAGACTGAAATAATGGAGAATCATCACAAATCATTGATGATTTAGATGCTGCAAAATCTGCCCTCAAACTCTCTTAAAGCGGCGTCAGAGTTACTACACTCAGCTCAAACTATACATCTGTGTTAAACATTACCTGGAAAAACCCATCAAACTTCAACTTACTTAGTTTATATGTCCTAAAATAAATAAATACATACAATATACACTACCTGACAAATGTCTTGCCGTCAATCCCAGTTATAAGAGCAACAAATAATAACTTGACTCCTAGTTGATCTTTGTAAACTGTCAGAAGGTGGATTTTTCTGATGAATCATCACCAATACTGCACAAGACCTACTGGAACCCGCATGGAGCCAAGATTCTTACAGAAATCAGTCAAGTTTGGTGAAGGAGAAATCATGGTTTGGGTTTACATTCAGTATGTGGGCGTGTGAGAGATCTGCAGAGTGGCAACATCAACAGCCTGAGGTATCAAGACATTTGTGCTGCCCATTACATTACAAACCACAGGAGAGGGACAATTCTCCAGCAGGATAGCGCTCCTCATACTTCAGCATCCACATCAAAGCTCCTGAAAGCAAAGAAGGTCAAGGTGCTCCAGGATTGGCCAGCCCAGTCACCAGATATGAACATTATTGAGCATGTCTGGGGTAAGGTGAAGGAGGAGGCGTTCAAGATGAATCCAAAGAATCTTGATGAACTGCAGGAACGCTTTCTTAGCCATTCCAGATGACTTCATTCATTCATTTTCTTTCCGCTTATCACTATTTATCTGGGGTTGCCACAGCGGAATGAACCGGCAACACATCCAGCATATGTTTTTATGCCTTTCCGGCCCTTCCAGCAGCAACTTAGCACTGGGAAATACCCATACACACTCATACACTACGGCCATTTTAGCTTATTCAATTCCCCTATAGCGCATGTGTTTGGACTGTGGGGGAAACCGGAGCATGTGGAGGAAACCCACACCAACACGGGGAGAACATGCAAACTCCACACAGAAATGCCTACTGAATCAGCCGAGACTCGAACTAGTGACCTTCTTGCTGTGAGGCGATTGTGCTAACCACTGAGCCACAACAAACTAGTGATGTGCGGATCGATACTAAAATATTAATATCTCCGATACCAGCTTTGTATGCTTTAGAATCGATTATTTTATCAAAACATCGATATTTTTGTAATTTGGAGCAAATGTGTAGTTTATTGTAAATAGAAATACAGAGGAAAGTAACCACAATTACCCTAGTTTATTTAAATAATGGCAACTTAGTTGGAACTACTTGTTCTTCCGCCTGCCATGTCTTGTGTGTAATATGGCACTGTACAACTGCAGAGCATGCTAGCTAGCTAATCAGTCCGCTGGCGTGGCACATGATGTTCAGTCACACTTTCATTGGACGTGGGTGACGTCAAGCGAAGCTATGTGTGGAGCTACTTCACTTCTATAAACTCACATGATGCGGTTTGTGACACGTGTAACAAAGCAGCGAGGTACTGTTGTAATACCACAAACCTAATCAAACATTCCAATCACAAGACAGAATATGACAACGTCATGACTAGGTGGTCAGAAGAGGAGAAAAGGAGAGACACAGGTGCTGCTGGGGCAAGACAGACATCGCTTTCAGAGTCCTTAGGTGCAGCAGGCAGGCACCATAGGTACAGAGGGAGAAAATGTGGCGATGTGGCTGTATTTTGGGGCTTGGGTTTTTGTGACAATAATAAAGTAATGGAAAAAGGTTAAAAATCTTCAAGGGGACCGGATTAACATGTCACTAAACTAAAAGGTGTGAATGTTTATTGTTAAGATGTTCAGGCAGGCGTTTTAAGATATACATGCTCAGATGCTGTCAATAAATTTGTAAGTTGGCTCATTTTTTTGTATGATAATTCTTCATCAATAAACAAGTATAACCCGTAATGCGTCTCGTATTCAGTGAGTGATACTTTTAGTACACTACTTGTTACTTTAATTTCCCAAACAGTAATTTTGGGCAAAGTATCGGTATCGGAATTGCCGATACTCGCCTTCATTTTACTTGGTATTGGGCCGGATAGGAAACAGTGGTATCACACATCACTACAACAAACAAAAATGTTGAAATTAAAATATAATTTTTATATATTTTACACTCCTTTTTTCTGTTTAATTATTTTTTTTTGTTTACATAAATATATTTTGTTTACAGACTTTTTAAAAAAATAAATACATAATTTGTATAAATTATAATAAAAAATAATTCTTATAAAATATTAAAACAATTCTTAATGACCTTAATTTTCTATACACTCTAAAAAATGCTGGGTAGTTTTCACCTAACTCTGTATGGGTACAGAATAATTCAGCTTTGGGTTAATTTTTTACATTAAATTTAAAGTACATTTTTTAAAACCCAACTGTTGGGTTTGCTAATCAACAACATATTAATTCATGCTAGAAACATGCTAATATGTGCTAGAATCATGCCAATGACATGGCCATTCATACTATCATTTTAACAGCATGCTAAATCATTCTACAAGCATGTTAATTTATCCTAAAACATGCCAGAATGTTAATCCATACTATAATCATGCCTACAAAATGCTAACTCATACCAGAAACATGCTAACAACATGCTAATTCATGCTAAAATCATGCTACAAATGTAAAAATGCATACTAGAATCATGCTCACAATGTGCTAATCCATTCTAGAAACATTGTAACATGATCATTTATGCTAGAACTATGCTAACAAGATGCTAATTTATGTTAATAACATGCTTAAAAGCAAAGTTAAAAATAAAATTAAATCGCCAAAATGTTATCCTTTACACACTAATGCTTCTGTAACATTGCGACACATTAATTCATGCTAGAATCATTCTAACAACATGTTAATTCATACTAGAAACATGCTAACAACAAGCTAATTTATGCTAAAATCATGCTACAAAATTGGAAATTCATACTAGAATCATGCTAGAATGTTAATTCATACTATCATGCTAACAACGGGCTAGATCATACTAGTAAAATGCTAACAACATGTTTACTAGAAATATGGCAATACGTGCTAAAATCATGCCAACAACGTTAATTCATACTTGAATCATGCTAACAACATAGAGAAACCATATGGTTGCTGCTGGAAGTGGTGTTAATGAGGCGAGCATGGAGCACCCAACCTGCGGTCTGTGTGGGTCCTAATGCCCCAGTATAGTGACAGGGACTCTACACTGCTCAGTGAGCACAGTCTTTCGGATGAGACGTTAAACTGAGGTCCCGACTCTCTGTTGTCTAACCCCTTGGCTTCATAACTCTGTCTCCTCTCCACGAATCAGCTGGTGTGGTGTGCGGTTTGGCGCAAAATGGCTGCTGTCACGTCATCAAGGTGGATGCTGCACACTGGTGGTGGATGAGGAGATTCCCCCCTATGTGTAAAGCGCTTTGAGTGCCCAGAAAAGCGCTACATAAATGTAAGGAATTATTATTATTATTAGAAGCATGCTAATTTATGCTAATATCATGCTAAAACATGCTAGAAGCTAATAAAGTCAGTTTTAAAGAGTTATAAATCATTATGTGTTGTATTTTGAGCAGAGACTTCACACACACACACTCTCTAGGGACATCAGACTTATTTTACATCTTGTAAAAATGGGCATAATAGGTCACCTTTAAATCTAAATGACATTTTTTAAACCCAATTTTTGGGTTTGTCCATATTTTGCCCAGCGTTAGGTTAAAAAGAGCATTTTTTTTAAGTGACCTGAAGAGACAGATACAGTAAATGCCTCCAGCTGAAGGCAGCGGAACAGGCTTTAGTTTGCACATTTCCTCAAACACAGTGTATTTATTTTCTGTCTCTGGATTGGCTTTAACCCCCGAGGAGCTTCTCTGTGCTCCACTGAGAGACGACTGGGTTAATCTTGATTGATTTTTTCCTGAACGCTTCACATCTCTTTCAGTGGTTAACCTGCTATATAATCTGTAGCCTGGGACCATGTTAATTCACCCAGCTGGACCTGAGTGAAACCACTGTGACTCTATAGGTGAAGAATAAAGACGCAGTGCGAGCAAATGGAGCGTGACATTCACTCTATGGGTTGTTTGCATTTGCTGTTTGCGTTACTAATGCATGAATGAACCCGAGAGCTGTGATTATCAGCACACAGGAGTCAAATAGGGTATATGCCGAGCTAGTGCTGTTCCCATGCTGATACACTTCCGGTGACCTGTTATTGTGAACTTTTTTCCATTTTATACGGTTCCTTATACAGCATCGATGTTGTAATGTCATTAAAATACATTCAGTTAAATAAACTTAAGCATTTATTTAGTTGCTCAAGTGTAAAACGAGACAAAAAGCCGTTTACTCGCACGCGCCCGTCAGAATCGGCAGGCTAGCGCAGAAGCTCCATTGAATATACTGGGGTAAAATAAATGCTCATATTATAAAGATATGGCGGGGGAAATGTAATTTAATGCAGTGCTTCTTGTACAATCTTAGACCCACTTTAAATCGGATATCACTCAGCTAGTGGAGATCGCTGATTTTTAAAGAAAACAGACCTTAAACGCGCCGGATTTTGCATTGGCATTCAATTCGCCGGAAGCGCTTAACCCAGGTTACTGGCAAATTAAAAGTCCTATTAGCATGCTTCAGCATATACCCCATTAACAGCACATGGAGGTCAATATATGACCATAGGCTCATTCTGAAAACGTAGCCCCATATACATTTCTGGAGATCACAAATTAAGTAGCCAGAGGAATATTTGGCTGCATTTAGTCTTTAAAACAAACTCTACGGGGTGGTAAGACAGCGTTCATTTTGGCACTTACCAGCTGACCGCTTACCTCCATATGGACAGCTTTTTCACTGTTATCAGTTTGTCCAGTGGCTCACCATGTGTGTCGGCGGACTTAAGATTAAGAGAGGAGTTGACCATGATGATGTGGTTCGAGTCTGGCAAAGAACGGTTCTAGAAAGCAGGTAAAACAAATGGCAAAAATAAAACGAACAAGTCAATAACAGGGTGAGAATGTGGTAAAGTCTGAAAACGTGGTAAAAATCAGGCGAGGGCTTTTCTTTTTCTGGATTAATTTTTAAAACTGTTGGTTGGGTTTAGGGAAAAAGGTGGGCGGGTCAATCGATGCTTCTGAAAACATTATCGGCTGGCTTTAGGGAAGGAGGAGGGTGAGTCAATCGATCAGTCTGTCAGTCAATTAACAGCGGCCTCTGGTGGATTTACATGAGAACAGCAGGCGCGAATGGCACTCTCGAGAGAAGTTTGACATCTGAAAATGCATATATAGCGGCCTCTGATGGATTCACGAAAACAAAAACTAGCTCCTGGGACGTATTTGAGGCTCTCCAGAAATGTATATAGGGGTACGTTTTCAGATCCATAACAATGTTGAATACAGTCATCATAGCAAAGCCATAAACCTATTACAGGTTCAGGATGTCTGGAGGATCTCGAGAATGAAGATGTGTGTGAAGGGAGTGACGTAAAAAATAAGTAAAAATATAAATAAAGATAAACACTTTCAATAAAAATAAAGATGCATTCAGCTATTCATTCATTCTCTTGTCAGCTTAGTCCCTTTATTAATCCGGAGTCGCCACAGTGGAATGAACCACCAACTTATCCAGCAAGTTTTTTACACAGCGGATGCCCTTCCAGCCGCAACCCATTTCTGTGAAACATCCACACACACATTCACACACACACTCATACACTTCGGACAATTTAGCCTACCCAATTCACCTGTACTGCATGTCTTTGGACTGTGGGGGAAACCGGAGCACCCGGAGGAAACCCACGCGAAGGCAGGAAGAACATGCAAACTCCACACAGAAACACCAACTGAGCCGAGGTTCGAACAGCACTACCTACTGCCCCACTGCCTCGCCTGCATTCAGCTAGTAAAACTTACAGACATTCATGAAGTTTCTTGTAGTGTTGTTGCTAGGGCTGCACGATATATCGTTTCAGCATCGAAATCGCGATGTGCGCATCCGCGATAGTCACATCGCAGGAGGGTGCGATGCAAAAAAAAAAAAAAAGAAAAATTACATATATATTATGGGTGGAGCCGAACCGGAATACGGTATTCGGAAAAGCAGGAATAGAGTGTTTTTACGAATACTTAAGTCAAACAATACTTGATAAATTATTTGTATTTGGGAACAAGAAAAACATTATATCAAAAAGCTGCGTTTCCTCATGAGACCGCACTGCATGCCCGCGTGAGTGAGTGAGTTAGTGAGTGAGACGTTCAGGAGTCGGTGGGCGGGGTGGGGCCGGGGTAAGGAGACTGAGCAGGCTGCTTCTCTATACAGCAACAGAGAAGGCTTGGCAGAGCGAAAAATACTTTTCTGCATTACTATTTTTGTTTATTTTATCATACTAAAATAACACGTGACAGAAGTTCACTCAAAAGTGAATGTTCTTTCTGTTATTAATTACTAACACTCCCGTCATTCCTACTACTTTCAGAGCATAAATTTTGATATTTTACCATATGAAAATGCAAAGCAGTTATGAAAATTGAGAAATTAAAGCAATACAGAGATCTGGTCCCGCGTCAGGTCAGGGTGCACCTGTAACCTTAAAAACGCAGACGCGGCGGAGGCGCACTAAACTCACACAGGAAAGAACTGGGCATTCAATTCATGTTTTAGTGAAATAATTCTTTAAATACAGCTCTTTTGATCTCTAAAGGGGAAAAAAGCAAAAGAAATTTGTCGTTAAATTAATTTTAGCAAAGACGCAACTGCCTGTCATTTTCACATTCGTTTTTCAGTTAGGGATTTGGTCTATTAGAGTAACCTAATAAAATTGTTTTGTTGAACATTGTAGTCTACACAATAATCGATATTATAGTTTATTATATACATTAGCTATTATTAAAACTAAACTATACAATTGATAGAACAAAACCCTTTTTAATGTTTGCTTTCATTTTGACACCGCTAACAGTTGTAATAAGAAACATCACATTATGCAGAAGCATGCAGTCTCAAGTTAAAAACACCTTTTGAGTTTAACGATGATCAGCCTGCCAAGTCAGGTTTACAGTGTCATAAATGAAATGGGTAGCATGAGTAAAGGGGATTTGCCCAGCACACAACCTCATGCGCTGCAGGTAGGCTGAATGATAATCTTTAAAAATATATAGGCTATGCAATACAAAACTTTAAACATTTAATTATTTTTTAATGAAAAGAAAAGAAATCAGGAGAGTAAAATATAATTTAAACCACTGGTCTGGCGCTGATACTTTATTGTTTGTATCCAGAAGAAGGGGAAAAAAGCAGATGAAAACCTGGCTGAGGAGACGGCGATAACATATCAGTTCATCAGCAAAGATCACGACATCATTGTGAGGCGTTTATCATACAACGCAGTTCGTGTTTATAATCATTAGTATTAACTAGTATTAATTCTCTCTCTAGACTTAGTTTTAGGGCTTGTTCTTGTCGGCGCAATATAGCCTCGGCTTATTGCACGTACGAATCCGATTGTGAAGAATGATTAAGCGCTTGCATTTTTTATTGCATCCTTTTCGCAAGTTATTCATTTGTTTTGTTTTTTAAGTGGTGGGAACATTATTTACTGGCAAACATGTTCCTCGATCTCGTACATCAACAAATAATGTAGCCTACTTAAGTTAATTTACCTTTTATGTAAAAATTAAGGAATAACCGAATTTAATATTAATAAATAAAACATCCGTATAAACGTACATGTTTATTTTTGAACTTTCGTTAATAAAACAACACAAAACTGTTTATAAATATTGTAGTTAAATATTAAATTACTTTAACTGCTTGAAACTGTATAATAATAACAATTAAACGTTACATTTTTAAGAACTTAACAACAATTCTAAATGGCACTTTACTAATCAGTGTAATAATAATATAAATATTAATAATTATAAGTAAAAAGAAAATATTAACCTAGTAACAATATAAGTCAGATGTTTAAAAAAACAGCGTAGTTTCTCTCCACCTTTTGTAGTCATATTTTAAATTATTTGCCAGAAAAACTAACATGTTGACTTTGTCTGGTTTAAGTGAAGAATGGGTTATAATGTTTCCAGCAATACACTGTCAGACGGTGTGCTTGTAGCGATAATGCACAGACAGGCTACTTTTTCACAATCATGCGAGAGAGGGCTTCTGCTTCTGTTCCGCCAGGTTTCTCTACTCTGCGGAGCGGCGCGTTCTTAACTAGTTACCAAATAGTCTATGCTCAATTTCTCGTCAATGTCTTCCATTTATCACTTTCTCTTTTGTATCTGGCCATTTTTGCAAATGCCTCTGCCATGCCTGGCTGAGCTGGGCTTCTGCGTTTAGAAGACAGGAGTTGATTAAGCCTACATGGCTTTTTTTCCCTCACCGTCAATCGCCACTAGCTTGCATGGTTCGGGACCCGTGGATCTGCGTATCGATGGATTTGCTCCTCAGTGTTTGGACTCTCAGCACTCAGCAGTGAATATTAAAACACACTTTACTTAAAACCCCCATACAAAAAGCTTAATCCAAATTGATTCGTTCACCTTTCTCGGTCGGCACGAATCCAAAATGTTCCCAGATGTAAGAGTTCGTTTTCTAACAAGATTCATGGTTGAACTTGAACTTGCTGAATCGCGCCTAATGTTATATTCTAACTGATATGTAATACTTGGCAGCATAACAGTAATTTGTGTTTTAAAGTGCGTGACTTCACGTACTACGGCCGGTGGCAATGGACAACCGAGGTGGCAATGACCACCGCGGTGACGCGGTTGTCATGGTGACCGTCACAGCCCTAGTTTTAAGTAAATATATATATATATATATATATATATATATATATATATATATATATATATATATATATATATATATAAAATATCGCAATATATATCGCAGGGGGAAAAAATATCGCAATGTCAATTTTTTCCAATATCGTGCAGCCCTAGTTGTTGCGCAGTGTGTTGTAACTGACTACACACCAAGTTAAACCATAGCCAATGAAGACAGAGTTGTAGTAAGGTTGATCATTTACTGCAGGGGTGTCCAAACGCGGTCCTGGAAGGCCAGTATCCTGCATATTTTTGTTCCAACCCCAATTAAACACACCCCAACAAGCTAGTTAAGCTCTTTCTGGGTGCACTAGAAACTTCCAGGGAGGTGTGTTGAAGAAAGTTGGAGCTAAACTGTGCACTACACCAGCCCTCCAGGACAGAGTTTGGACAGCCCTGATTTACTGTCACTTTTCTTATTATCACTTGTGGTGAAAACTGCAATAACATAATAAAAAGTACTCAGGAGTTGTGTTTTACAGATTTAACAGATTACAGTTCACCTTGCAGTAGGGATTACAATAGTAAACAAGCTTAGAAAACATTGTATTTTTGACAAAATAATCACTGACATAAAAGCTTTAACATTTCTAATGTACAAAACATGAACTTACGGCATTGCCTCTATGACGATAGTAAGTGGATGCTTTGGATTGCTCGAGAGAGCACATGTCTGACATGGCTTTCACACAGAGCCAGGAACACTAACAGGAAGTGACTAAACAGGAAATACCTTATAACAAAAAATAAAAGTATATCTTTTTACAAATGAAGTAGATCAATTAATCAGTAATTATGAGTTTCACATTTTACAAAAGCAATATGCATAAAAATATTTAAAGAAGATATTTTAATATGTTTCTAAAAAATTAAGATTAATTAAAATAAAAAATAAAAATAAATAAAATAAATAATAAAATGTTTTAGAAAACAGTTAAAAAACTTTTTTACCCCAAAAAGTACATGTCTATATATATATATATATATATATATATATATATATATATATATATATATATATATATATATATATATATATATATATATACATATACTCTGAAAAACGTTGAGTTATTTATTTAAACCAATGGTTGGGTTAAATTTTTTTAATTTCAACAGTCAACTGATTTAACTGACACAGAACAGTTGTATTAATACACAAGCGCAATGTTTTTGCATTATAACGTTTATTTAAGCTTAAGCTCAAGTTTATTTGGTTTATTTTTTTTATCAAATTACCTCTCCGTGTCGTGTTTTTCTATCTGTTTCACCCGCACTCTTAATTATTCATGATAAGAACATGCACTTCGTAGCAGATCTATATTAATTGGATAAAAACTTCAAATGTAGTGGAAATAAAGCATTTTTATTATTTTTAAAAACTGCATGTAATTTATTTACACAGCTATATTTATAAAATGAATAATAATATTAGCAATAGTAATACAACAATGGAAAAAAAATAACATTTGATCAAAATAACCAAATGCATTGGGTTAAAATAACCCATAGTTGGGAATGTGCCATAATAACCTACAATAAGGTTATATGTTGGGGTATTTTAAGCCAACTATATATATATATATATATATATATATATATATATATATATATATATATATATATATATATATATATATATATATGTATGTATATATTTTCAGTCCCCTGAATTTTCAGCCCCACTGTTTATTTTTTCCCCAAATTTCTGTTTAACAGAGAGAAGCTTTCTTTAAGACATTTCTAATCATAATCGTTTTAATAACTCATTTCTAATAACTTATTTAACTTATATAACTTATATAAGATTTATTTTATCTTGGCCATGATTACAGTAAATAATTACTAGATATTTTCAAGACACTTCTATACAGCTTAAAGTGACATTTAAAGGCTTAACTAGGTTAATTAGGTTAACTAGTTATTGTTATTGTATATTGCAAGTTATTGTATAATGACGTTTTTTTCTGTAGACTATCGAAAAAATATATATATATAACTTAAAGGGGCTAATAAATTTAACCTTAAAATGAAAAAAAAATAAATAAATTAAAAAAACGAAATAAACCAAAGAAAATATTATCAGACATAACGTGAAAGTTTCCTTGCTCTGTTAAATATCATTTGGGAAATAATTGAAAAAAAAAAGTCTAAGGGCTAATAATTCTGACTTCATCTGTATATATATTTGATGACAGTATACAATTTTACTAGTTATTTAACAAGTAACTAGTATTCAGTTTAAAGTGCAATTTAAAGACCTACAGTATTCAAATATTTTCCTTCGTATAAGTTTTTTATACATCAGGGGTCACCACAGCAGAATGAACCGCTAACTTTTCTGCTAGCCGCATACACTAGGGCCAATTTAGTTTATTCAATTCTCCTAGCGCATGTGTTTGGACTGTGCAGGAAATCGAAGCACGCAGGGGAACATGCAAACTTCATACAAATGTATTCTCAATGTTAAATGGTGTTAAAAATGAGTTCATGCAAAACAAAGTTTTGATTTAGGGTGATCTCCTTAAAGAGGACCTTTCTGCAAAAAGCACTTTTATAAGTTCAGTTGAGTTGAGTTCAGTGTGGTTTAATTATCACTACTGAAAGTTCAAACACTGAAGAGCAAATCCATCCATGCGCAGCTCCACAAGTCCCAAACTGGCATGTGCAGCTCCGCCCTCTTTGAACAAGAGCACAATCTCATTTGAATTTAAAGCGACAGTCACCAAAACACCAAATTAGGATCATAGCCTAAAAGAGTCAGTTTCAAAAGCGTATAAAACACTCTTTGTGTGGTATTTTGAGCAGAAACTTCACACAAACACTCTAGAAACATCAGAGATGGATTTTACATCTTGTAAAGGAGGCAGAATAGGTCCCCTTTAAATAAACAGGACAGAGTTCAAAGCACCACTCTGGCCACTTGGATTACAGAGGGCCGATGTTCCTGACCCGTTGGAGATGGACTCGCTCTTTTTCCATCACTCTTTCATTCGACTCACATGTGCCAGTTGGCAAACCCAGGCCAAGAATCTGTCAGTGTCGATTGAGCTGAAAGGGCAGGGTGGGGGATAAAGCTGTGGGGCTGGTCGAGGGCCCAACCATTCTTCCAAATAAGCCTGGGAAAAAAAAGTGAGAGAGAGAGAGAGAGAGAGAGAGAGAGAGAGAGAGAGAGAGCGAGAGAGAGATAACAATAATAAAATATTACAAAACTAAATAAATACAAATGCATTCTTTTATTTTCCTTCGGCTTAGTCTCTTTATTCATCAGGGGTCACCACAGCGGAATGATCTGCCAACTTATCCAGCATATGTTTTACACCTTTAACCCTGTACTGGGAAATAATTCTAATTCAGTATAGACACAAAACTATATAATACATGATTAAAAACAAATGATAAAAAAATCTTCCATAACAGAACATTTTACCATCTAAACGCCAACTATCCTTAAACCTTTCAACATTATCCAATATTCTATAATAATTAAATTATACAGTGCATCTGGAAAGTATTGATAGCGCTTCACTTTTTCCACATGTTTTTATGTTACAGTCTTATTCCAACTTGGATTAAATTCATTGATTTCCTCAACATTCTACACACAATCCCCCATAATGACAATGTGAAAAAAGAGTTTTTTAATTGTTTCAAATTTATTAAAAAAATAAAAAGCTAAAAAATCAGATGAACATCAGTATTCACAGCCTTTGCCGTGAAGCTCTAAATTGAGCTCAGGTACATTCTGTTTCCACTGATCATCCTTGAGATGTTTCAGCAGCTTAACTGGAGTTCACCTGTGGTCAATTCAGCTGATTGGACATGATTTGAAAAGGCATACACCTGTCTATATAAGCTTCCAGGGTTGACAGTGCATGTCAAAGCACAAACCAAGCATGAAGACAAAGGAATTGTCTGTAGAACTCCGAGACAGGATTGTCTCGAGGTACAAGGCTGGGGGAGGTTTGAGAATAATATCTGCTGCTCTGAAAGTTCCAATGAGCACAGCGGCCTCCATCATCCATAAGTGGAAGCTGTTTGGAACCACCAGTACTCTTCCTAGAGCTGACAGGCCATCTAAGCTGAGTGATCGGGGGAGAAGTGCCTTAGTCAGGGAGGTGATAAATAACCTGATGGTCAGTCTGTCTGAGCTCCAGCGTTCTTCTGCGGAGAGAGGAGAACCTTACAGAAGGACAACCATCTGTGCAGCAATCCACCAATCCGGCCTGTATGGTAAGGTGGCCAGGCTTAAGCCACTCCCCATCTGGAATTTGTTAAAAGGCATCAAAAGGATTCTTAGACCATAAGAAACTAAATTCTCTGGTTTGTTGAGAATAAAATTGAACTCTTCCGAATGAATTCCAGGCGTTACAGTTCGAGGAAACCAGGCAGCGCTCATCTTCAGGCTAATACTATCCCTACAGTAAAGCATGGTGGTGGCAGCATCATGCTGTGGGGATGTTTTTCAGCAGCAGGAACTGGAAGACTAGTCAGGATAGAGGGAAAGATGAATGCAGCAATGTACAGAGACAGAGATGCTTCAGAGTGCTCTTGACCTCAGACTGGGACGACGGTTCATCTTCCAGCAGGACAATGACCCAAAGCACACTGCCAAAATATCAATGGAGTGGCTTTACAACAACTCTGTGAATGTCCTTGAATGGTCCAGCCACAGCCCAGACCTAAATCCTATTGAACATCTCTGTAATGGCTGTACACCGTCACTTTTTATCCAACCTGATAGAGCTTGAGAGGTACTGCAAAGAAGAATGGGCAAAAATTCTCAAAGACAGGTGTGCCAAGCTTGTGGCGGCATATTCAGAAGGACTTAAGTCTGTAATTGCTGCCAAAGGTGCATTAACAAAGTATTGAGCAAAGGCTGTGAATACTGATGTATGTGTGATTTTTCAGTTTTTTATTTATTTATTTATTTTTAATAAATTTGCAACAATTTCAAAAACTTTTTGTCACATCGGTTTTCAGCCCTGCTTAGCTTCAGTGAGTAACTGGTCTTGGGCTGGACAGAATTATTTGGCATGTAGTTGCAATACAACTTTTATACAGCAAATGTGCAATATTGACCATTAAAATAAATAAATAAGTTGTTACCAACTTTTAATACACAATATCCCATTTTATTGACAATACATTAATATAATACATGACATTAATAAAGAGAGAGAGAGTAAAAGAGAAAGAAAGAAAGAAAGAAAGAAAGAAAGAAAAAAAAAGAAAGAAAGAAAGAAAGAAAGAAAGAAAGAAAGAAAGAAAGAAAGAAAAAAATAAGGAATTTTTTTATTTAACAGGACGTTTAATACAAAATACCCAATTACAATACATGACATTAATAAAGAGAGAGAGAGAGAGAGAGAGAGAGAGAGAGAGAGAAAGCACATTCCAGCAAGTAGAACTGCCAACACCCTCCACACACACACACACACACACACACACACACACTTTTTTGTGCAAAAGCGAGGCATGAATGAGATTAACAAAAGGGTCCTGTAAGAGCCCTTCTTGGCCGCCTTCCATGTCAACAGCTCTCGGGGTCAAAGGTCGCACTAACTACATTCATTCCCAGCAGACCCCGCTGCTGCTCTACAACACAAGCTGCCCGAGTCTGGCAGCGGACAGAAAGAGCCGGAGAAAAAGTTGAGTTTTTCCCCTCTTCCACTAATCCTCAGAGATATTCCAGATCCCTCCACATGTTTCTGCCGAATTAAAGCAATATCACACCTTGCAAATGGAAGGGACAGAAAAAAAGAGAGAGATCGAGGCAGCGAAGAAGGAGGTGAAAACGGAGGAGAGGGAAGGTTATTACTGTGTGCACATTTACGGCCCCTCACACATCGAGCCCAACACCTGATTTCACTCAACGTGGAGAAAAAAAAAGGACCCGGCGCTTTCAGCTTCGCTACATAAAAACGTCAGTCATTTAATAGATGCACAACACACCTGGGCTGACAAGCGGGATCATGTAATCCAATTACACCGAAAGGCATTAGGTAAATAGCGCACGGACTGATAACAATGTTAAACCGCTGCCAGATTCCTGCTGCCAATCTCACTGGGAATGCTGGAAATGTGTTTTGCTGTTTCTGATGCTGGAGAATTGCAACACTTAATTCTGGGTAATGCTTTACAATAAGAATGTACTCTACCTGACAGAAGTCCTGTCGCCTATTCAAGTTTTAGGAACAACAAATAATAACTTGACTTCCAGTTGATCATTTGGTATCAGAAGTGGCTCATATGAAAGGCAAAGGCCTATTTATTATGGCATAGCAGTGAAAATAAGACAAATGAGCTCATCTATAGGACAAATTTTGGACATTTGTTAGTGACGGGTAGGACTTTCAAACAACCCAAATCTAATAGCAGAATAATGAGAGAGAAAGTTTTTGAGAAACTGTTATAACGTTTCTTGCAAGTCAAGTTTACATACAATAGGATTATTCTGCCTCTGAAAAAGCTCAGATGATTGTGTCAAGGTTTTGGAGGTTTCTGATTGACACAACTGTAGAATAGTATTGAAGGAAAACCTCAAACACTGCTTCCTTGTGTGACAACATGGGAAAATCAACAAGCCAGAATCAACAGAAAAGCCAGATTATAATTTGCTAAATTATACTGGGGAAAAGACTAATGTTTGGAGACATGTCCTGTGCTCTGATGGAGCTAAGATTGAAGTGTTTGGCCATAATGACCAGTGTTACATTTGGAGAACAAAGGGGAAAGCTTACAAGCCTAACACCATCCCAACTGTGAAGTATGGGGGCGGCAGCATCATGTTGTGGGGCTGTTTTGCTGCAGGAGGGACTGGTCCACTTCACAGTATAGATGGCATCATGAAGACAGAACATTATGTAGAAATACTGAAGCAACATCTCAAGACATCAGCCAGGAAGTTAAAACTTGGCCACAAATGGGTCTTCCAAACAGACCATGACCCCAAGCATACTGCCAAATTAGTTACAGTTTTTTCCAATTGTTTACACACATTTTCTGTAAGCAGGTCTCATATTGTCAGAATTCTACACACAAAACACAAAACACACACACATTGGGCAAAACTCTTCAATTCTTCTGCAAAATGAAACTCTACATTCAAAACAATGTGATTTCTTTACAAAATGGTATTTTGTTTTCAAATGACACACACACACAAGCCATCACATCCATAGACAATTATAAGATCAGTTGAACACTGATGTGCTTAATGTAAAACACTATGACCATTCATCATAATGACTTACTGTCAGCCTTTTTTGTTCAGTGTTAAACTTACTACAGACAGACAGTACATAGGCCTACAGAAGTGCACTGTAAAATATATCAGAATATTGTTTTATACAAAACGCACAAATACCAAATATATTTTGCTGTATTTCCCCCACAAAAACTGTGTACACAGTGTTAGTCCCAACCAACACAAAGTTGGAGATAACATGGTATACATGTACCATCAACAGATGTATTTACAGAATACAGTTACAGTAAAAAATAAAAATAAAAAACATTTATACTGCATCCTCTTTTCTGTTTTGGTCTGGCCAAGCAGCTGGGAAAATGTCACCTTGCATGGTGAATCCAGCCATGAAAAGCATCAACTGCTATAGCTTGGAGAAGGGGTATACGTGTGTGTGGATTTCGGTCATACACTTTCCATCTCCAGGCAGAAAAACAATTCCTCAATAGGTTTGAGGAATGGAGAATATGGAGGGAGATAAACCACTAAAAATTGTGGGTGGGAAGTGAACCAGTTATGATCCAGATGAGCTCTGATTTCTAAATTGAAATTCTGCGAGACAAGTGTTTACTCATGTGATGAGTTAGTATGCAAAGTAAGGCAACTGACTTTACAATTCTGAATGACAGTGTGTTCCTTGTGAAAACAAAAGATTTTCAGCATGAAAATTGTGTAAAATGCAGAGAATTGTGTGTAGTGTTTTGAAAAAAAAGTGTGTTGTAAACCTGCAATTTGAGTGTAAATCAGGAATTGTGCTTGTAGTTTAGCAGAATTGGTTCAGGGGGTTGGTGCATCAGTTACATGTTGTAGAAATTGTGTCTGTAGTACATGTAATTGTGTGTAAACAACTAAGAAAAACTGTAAAATGTGCTTTAAGGACAACAGAGTGAATGTTTTGGAGTGGCCATCACAAAGCCCTGATCTCAATCCTATAGAAATCTTGTGGGCAGAGTTGAAAAAGCTCAGCAAATCTGACTCAGTTACACCAATTCTGTCAGGAGGAATGGGCCAAAATTCCAAAATTGTGAGAAGCTTGTGGGAAAATACCTAAACCTTTTGACCAAAATTATACAGTTTAAAAGCAAAGCTATTAAAAAACAAGAAAATATATCTAAACTTTTGACTGTTTAGAAATTAATAAAAAATTCTCTCATTATTCTGGCATTTAGCAAATTTAAATCGTTTAGGTAATCCTAACGGACCTAAAATAGTAAACGTTTAGTATGATTTACCATCAGACATTTTTAAAAAAAATAGTTATGTTAATTTTTTAGAGTGTATGTAAACTTCTGGTTTCAACTGTATCTTTATCTTTACAGAGTTACATGAAGTTCCTTTGCATTTTTGTCTGACTTAAATGCACTCAAATGCAGTGTAAATGACATGCTCCACAGCTGTTGATCACGGTGGTCTTAACATACAAGTCGCTCAGTGTAACAGATTCTGCTAAAAGCCTTAAATTCAAATGCACAACAGTTTGAAACAGAAACCTGGAACTGAAAAGTAAAAACGATAAAACTGGAAATGGGAAACAGCAGTTGCAATCCAGTGCTCAGATTCCGTTTACAGTATTCCCATTAGGGAAATGCTGTAGAGTATAACAAGAGCACAAAATATAGCATTTTTTAATAACTTAATACAGTTATGTGTGCTGTATCTGTGTTCACAAGAAGAGACTTCCGCATAGTGAATTAAAATGTGCATGTTCTGAACACGCTATATGAATTTATTATATGCAGTGGGCAGATGCTTTAATCCTATGTAACTTTGCATTTGATCATTTTATGCATTTCATGGGAATCAAACCCATGGCACTGTGGTTCAACATCATACTGCACTGCTGGAGCTATACATCATTTATTGAAAATTGTTTTATGTACATGATCTTATTGCATTATACATAATTCCATGTTCTGTACATGATCTTTTGATACTACAATATGAGTGAGATGATATTGTAGATTTTATATTTTACAGCATTTTTTTTATTAAGTAAAGCTTTAACCATGTTTAGTGTTACTCATTTTATTAATTTCAGTTTTTAAAAAAATATGCCTACAGATATACACTCACCGGCCACTTTATTAGGTACACCTTACTAGTACTGGGTCGGACCCCCTTTTGGCCTTCAGAACTGCCTTGATCCTTCATGGCGTAGATTCAGCAAGCTACTGGAACTATTCCACTGAGATTTTAGTCCATATTGAGATGATAGTATCACACAGTTGCTGCAGATTTGTTGGCTGCGCAACTATGATGCGAATCTCCCGTTCCAACACATCCCAAAGCTGCTCTATTGGATTGAGAACTGGTGACTGTGGAGGCCATTTGAGTACAGTGAACTCATTGTCATGTTCAAGAAACCAGTCTGATTGATTTACGCTCTTTGACGTGGTGTGTTATTCTCCTGGAAGTAGCCATCAGAAGATGGGTACGCTGTGGTCATGAAGGGATGGACATGGTCAGCATCAATACTCAGGTAGGCTGTGGTGTTGACACCATGCTCAATTGGTACTAATGAACCCAAAGTGTGCCAAGAAAATCTCCCCCACACCATTACACCACCACCAGCCTGAACTGTTGATACAAGGCAGGTTGGATCCATGCTTTCATGTTGTTTATGCCAAATTGTGACCCGACCATCTGAATGTGGCAGCAGAAATGCAGACTCATCAGACCAGGCAACGTTTCTCCAATCTTCTATTGTCCAGTTTTGGTGAGCCTGTGTGAATTGTAGCCTCAGTTTCCTGTTCTTAGCTGACAGGAGTGGCACCCGTTGTGGTCTTCTGCTGCTGTAGCCCATCCGCCTCAAGGTTTGACGTGTTGTGTGTTCAGAGATGCTCTTCTGCAGATCTCGGTTGTAACGAGTGCTTATTTGAGTTCCTGTTGCCTTTCTATTAGCTGGAACCAGTCTGGCCATTCTCCTCTGGCATCAACAAGGCATTTGTTTTGATATTTTCTCTTTTTCAGACCATTCTCTGTAAACCCTGGAGACAGTTGTGCGTGAAAATTCCAGAAGATCATCAGTTTCTGAAATATTGCAACAAACATGTCAAATTCAAAGTTACTTAAATCACCTTTCTTTCCCATTCTGAGGCTAGGTTTGAACTGCAGCAGATACTTTTGACCATGTCTACATGCCAAAATCACCCCAATTGATCTAAAACTATAAATTCTTTACAACATTTTCAAGTCAACTGGTGAAATTGCATTTATATTACAATGTATATTGCAGTGAATGAAAATATTGCAATGGCTGTGCATCAATATCATGCAGCCCTAAATACTACTTATTTAATTACATTTCTTATTTTAAGTTGGCTTCAGGTATTAAGTTTTTAAACCTTATTTATTTATTTTTTTTTACATATTTATTTAATTAATTTTTTATTTAACATTTATTTTATATATACTATACATATGCATACATATATAAGTGTATGCATATTTAATGGTTAGGTGGCTTTCTCCTGCCCTCTTCACAATGACAATAAGCTTAACTATAATTGAAAATCATCTCAAAGTCATCTAAATATATCATCTAAAGCTCCTCAGTAGAGGCAGTAACAGTGACACACAAGTGAATCAGAAATCAATACAGTTGTTAAATCATTTTCACTGCAGACTGAGTGCACCTGACACCAACTCTAACATTGAGCGTCTGCTTAAAGTGAACAGAAGACCAGAGAAACGACAGAAGAAAAAAAAAGAGACAAGGCCGGGGGAGGAGGTGCCAGGGGGATCACAGATTTCTTTTTTCATTTTATCCTTGATCTCTTTCTTTTTCTCTTTCAGTGAGATCCAGAGCCCCTCCTCAGCCCCCCTGCAGAGCCCAGCCGAGAGCAACGCAACACAGGCTCTTCCCTGACCAGCTGCAGCCTCCTCTGGAGCTCAAAAACATGTGCCAGTGTGAAAGAGAGAAAATCTGCACTTTAAAAAAAAAAAATCTTTATGTTAGGGTTAAAGTACATCCAGGAGGTTGTTATCTCTGAATTAAGCCAGACAAGCTTATTGTTAGCCCAATGCAAAATCAACTGAATGGTTTATTATGCAAAAACAATCATCTTGGATGTTTTTTTTTTATTGTATTTATTACACAATTACTTGACACAAAAATACATAGTACAAAAAAAACAAGGGTAACAGAAACAAAACCAGCTGAATGGAGTATACACTAACCTATGCATTAAGTCACAAGATGGCACCAAACAGTCAAAAGCATAAAACTGACAGAAACAAATCAACTGAGGGAGTATACACTAACCTGTGCATTTTTCAGTCAAAAGATGGCGCCAAACAGTCAAAGACGCAAGGCTGACAGAAAACAGCTGATGAGGTATGTGCATTATTAAGTCACAAGATAGTGCCAAACAGCCAAGAACACAAAGCTGACAGAAATGAAAACAGCTGATGGAGTATACACTAACCTGTGCACTATTCAGACACAAGATGGCGCCAAACAGTCAAAAACACAAAGCTAACAGAAGCGAAAACAGCTGATGGAGTATACACTAGCCTGTGCATTATTCAGACAAGATGGCACCAAACAGTCAAAAATTGTGCAATGACTGTGAACATCTCACGTGAAAATAAAAAATTCCACCACACCATTCAAAGGGGACCTATTATGCCCATTTTTACAAGATGTAAAATAATAGGCTCTTATGTCCTGATGTAGAGTTTGTATTTGCTCAAAATACCGCACAAATAATATTTTCGAACTCTTTGTAACGGATGCTTTTAGGCTATGATCCTAATTGTGGTGTTTTGGTGACTGTCGCTTTAAATTCAAGTGAGATTGTGCTCTTTTCAAAAGTGGGCGGAGCTGCAAATGTCTGTGTGTCAGCATAGTGGCAGATTAAAATACAAGACTAATGTCCTATGCTAATGAGGGAGAGATGGTCACTAGTGGACTGGGCTTCCTTTATGATGACACGGATAGATAGATAGATAGATAGATAGATAGATAGATAGATAGATAGATAGATAGATAGATAGATAGATAGATAGATAGATAGATAGATAGATAGATAATAGTCTTGTCGTTGATCTTATATGTAAGAGCACAAAAATATATAGTCCAAAACACAAAGGTGACAGAAACAAAGCCAGCTCAATGGAGTATACACTAACCTGCACATTATTCCAACACTAGAATGCACTAAACAGTCAAAAGCATAAATCTGACAGAAACAAAAGCAGCTGATGGCGTATACACTAACCTGTGCCTTATTAAGTAACAAGATGGCACTAAACAGCCAACAACACAAACTGACAGAAGCAAAAACAGCTGATGGAGTATACACTAACCTGCGCATTATTCATACAGAATATGGGGCCAAACAGTCAAAAACAGGAAGGTGACAGAAATGAAAACAGCCGATGGAGTATGCACTAACCTGAGCATTATTCAGACAGAATATGGCACCACACAGTCAAAAACACTAAGGTGACAGAAGCTAAAACAGCTGATGGATTATACACTAACCTGCACATTATTTAGTCACAAGATGGCGCCAAACAGCCAAGAACACAAAGCTGACAGAAACGAAAACCGCTAATGGCGTATACACTAAGCTGTGCACTGTTCAGTCACAAGACGGCGCCAAACAATCAAAAACGCAAAGCTGGCTAAATGGAGTATACACTAACCTGTGCATTATTAACCCTGCACATTTTGGACTTTGGAATTTTTCCACAGTATTTCCAATATTTTTTTTTCTTCGGAAGAAAGTCTTATTTGTTTTATGTCAGCTTTAAATAAAAGCAGTTAAAAAAAAAACTGTTTCATGGTCAATATTATTAGCCCCTTTAAGTTATATTTACTTTCGATTGTCTACAGAACAAACCACTGTTAGACAATGACTTGCATAGTTAACCTAATTACCCTAGTAAAGCCTTTAAATGTCACTTTAAGCTGAGTATTAGTATCTTGAAAAATGTCTTGTCAAATATTATGTACAGGAGGGCTAATAATTTTGACTTCAACTGTATAGATGTTCTTTTTAATAGAAACTTTGTAAATGCTTTAAAACATTGTCATAATTTTTCATAAACTGAAACAGAGAGAGAGAGAGAGAGAGAGAGAGAGAGAGAGAGAGAGAGAGATACTCGATGACAGGCAAAGTTTTTTTGTTAAGGGGGGTGGGGGTGGGGGGACTCAGAGAGAGACACAACAGAGAGAAGTGGAGTGCTAAAGTTTCAAAGACACCGAGCTGAAGGATTTCCACAGGGCTGGACTTCCTCTGCGCAAAGTTAGCAGGAGGTCAAACGTCAGCCAGCGACGGATCTTACAGTCAAACACCCAATAAGCAGCCGGTAACCATCAGAGCTCGTGACAGGCTGTGAGGATCACTCCGCACTGACAGCTCGAGCGGGAAAACAGCATGGTTAATCAGCGCGAGCAAATGTCTCTAAATTAAAAACACGTTAAACCTGACAGCAATTCAGGCTTTTCAATAAATTACATCTGCACAAATGTTTCAGTCCATCTTTGAATTTTTTCTTCTGAAACTCACTCACTCACTCAGCCTCTCTCTCAGTCTCTCTCTCTCTCTCTCTCTCTCTCTCTTTTTGAGGTTGAAAAGTATAGTGACCAAGAGTTTTGGAAGATTTATTTATATTGATATTTGATTTAAATATACTAATTAAAACCAAATAAATATGTACTATAAATACATGCAGTTATATTAATATATAACTAGAAAAGTAAAGCTCGTAGACAAACATTATTGTGGCGTGAGAAAGCCTCATCTAAAAATGTAGTTTTAAAGTTTAAATAATTGAATTAGTTTAAAAAGTATCCATCTATCTATCCATCTATCTATCTATCTATCTATCTATCTATCTATCTATCTATCTATCTATCTATCTATCTATCTATCTATCTATCTATCTATCTATCTATCTATCTATCTATAACGACGGGATGGATGACAGAGACAACAGGAGGTCAGATCCAATATGCAGGTTTATTCAGCGTCAGGCAAGCAAAGATCAATTAGGTCAAACGGGTATGTTAAGGCAGTCCAGAATCGTAGTCGGTATAAACAGGCAACAGGTCAAAAGGCAGGCGGCTAAACAGGAGAACAAAGGTAAACAAGGCTAGGGTCTAACACGGAGAAACAAGACAGGGAGAAACGCTTTGTAATGCAACTGAAACAGCTAACAAGACTCGGCAACCTGGATGAGTTCATGAGTGGCTTATGTATGGTAGGTTATCGGTCTGTGACAAGGTACAGCTGGTGATTGTAATCAGAATAGATGTGTGAGCATGGGTGTCTGGGAGCAGTGCATGTATGAAAATGTAGTCCAGGAAATGCGGAAGTGTAGTCCTGAAGTTTGTGTGAGAACCAGCGACCTCTGGAAAACGATCGCTGGTTGTGTGACTTTATCTATCTATCTATCTATCTATCTATCTATCTATCTATCTATCTATCTATCTATCTATCTATCTATCTATCTATCTATCTATCTATCTATCTATCTATCTATCTATCATCTATCTGTCTGTCTGTCTGTCTGTCTGTCTGTCTGTCTGTCTGTCTATCTATCTATCTATCTATCTATCTATCTATCTATCTATCTATCTATCTATCTATCTATCTTTTTTCAAACTCTACCTACCTACCTACCTACCTACCTACCTGCCTGCCTACACTTTTTCAATCTGTATTAAGTTAAATAAACTATCACCAACAGGCTTTCTCAAGCCAGCCTTAAAGCTTGTCGCACTTTAATCATCTAGTTTATATTGATATTTGATTTAAATATACTAATTAAAACTAATATAAATATATACTATAAATATACTAAATTTATTACTCAAAAAGTACATTTCGTAGACAACTTTATGTTGGCGTGAGAAAGCCTCGTCTGAAAGACTGAAGTAGTTTTAAAGTTTAAATAAATGAAGTAGTTTTATGAAGTTTGAAAGAACTGGCATAAAGAGATAACTACATATATATTAGCATGTAGGAAACAACCATACACTCTTACTGATATAAACACTCATAAGCTGCGTCCCAAATGGCACACTATACACTATGCACTCATGCACTATGTACTTATGCACTTACACACTCAACAGGATAGTATATGTATGTAGTGGCGTCCCAAATGGCACACTAATGTTTTTTTACTAAGCGGAAATTCAAACCGTTTTCCTGATGACGTTTGACGGTCGCCAAATCAGTGAAATAAACGACCGAATTATCAAATAATACCTGCCATGAGTGTTGCCGCATTCACCATCGGGAGGCGCTATAATCACTCTCGTAGGAGAATTTTGTTCTCACCATCCAAAATAAATAAAGTTATTCAACATGTGCGCCCGATAGCTCCGCCTCTTCCGCTACGTAAGCAAACCTGCGGTCGTTGAGTGCGTGAAGTGTCCATCATTCCTCACTTCATTTTAGCGGCTGAATGAGTGCATCATCCGGGAAATTAAAGTGCACTTATTATTTTTATAGTTTTCAGTGTGAACACACTATTTACACTATTTATACTACAAAATGGCGTAGAATAGTGCATAAGTATGCGATTTGGGACGCAGCTATACACTACGGACTATTTAGTTTATTCGATACACCTATAGCACATGTCATTGGACTGTGGGGGAAATCGAAGCACCCGGAGGAAACCCACACCAACATGAGGAGAACATGCACACTCCACACAGAAACGCCAACTGACCCTGCTGGGATTCGAACCAGCAATCTTCTTGCTGTGAGGGGACTGAGCCGTCATGCCTGAAACTAACATCGACATTTTAAATTAATCACAGCTTTACCAGAAGATTTTACTCACTGTTGTTCTTACAAATAACAAGCTATGAGCAGGTAAAATCACCAACACAGTTGAAATGCTCCTGCTCAGACCTCAAAAAACCCCTGACAGGTGTGTTATGAAGACATCAGGAAATCCTCAAGCATTTGAGAGTGACAGCTCTTATCTTTACAGCCGAGCCAACACCAAACCTCTGCCATATGACAGGGCATACGGAGAACCGCTGTCAGCCCACCTACAGCACATCAATCATGAATAGAGGCCGTCCCACACACCTGTGGCCACACGAGGCTCTCTGAACACCTCATCTGAGCTGCGGGATGTTCAGGTCACATTTAAAGGGACAGTTCACACACAAAAAAGAAATTAATTTTTTTATTTACTCAACCCTGAGTGGTTTTAAACCTTTGCTTTCTTCTATTAAACACAAAAGAAGATATTTTGAAGATAGCTGAAAACCTGTAACCATTGACTTCCATAGTAGGAAAAACAATGGAAGTCTATGGTTATAGGTTTGCAACATTTCTCAAAATAATTTCTTTTGTGTTCAACAAAAGAAAGAACCTATCTATCTATCTATCTATCTATCTATCTATCTATCTATCTATCTATCTATCTATCTATCTATCTATCTATCTATCTATCTATCTATCTATCTATCTATCTATCTATCTATCTATCTATCCATCCATCCATCCATCCATCCATCCATCCATCCATCCATCTATCTATCTATCTATCTATCTATAGAACATGACAATGAGTTCACTGTACTCAAATGACCTCCACAGTCACCAGGGCTCAATCCAATAGAGCACCTTTAGGTTGTGTTGGAACGGGAGATTCACTCTATCATGTTATCCTTTCAATATGGAGCAAAATCTCCAGTAAGGTGTACCTAATAAAGTGGCCGGTGAGTGTATATCTTTTAGCATTTTAAGCGGAAGTTATATCTTCACAATGACATTAAAGCTTTCTATTCTGTTCCGTTCCACTCTAGTCTACTGATATACTTAAGCAAATCAATTATCTAGGTAACACTGTATTTTGATGGTCCATTTGAGTATTAGTAGACTGTCTGCTTAATATCTGTTGATACTGATCCTTCAACAAACATTTAACTGACCGTAAGAAACTTTGCCAGTACATGTCAACTTACACTAACCCCAACAGTAACAGTCTACGTATAATCCAATGAGAATTAGTTGGCATATAGATGCAATGTACCTTAAATTCAACAAACAGACCATCACAATAAAGTGTGACCAAAATCTACCAGATTGGTCTACTGTGCGCATTTAAATTATATCAATATGTTACTCCTGGTTGTGTTTGTCTGTAATTCATCAGCACTAAAATCATCAGCAGAGCCCACATCTCCACTGTAGGACAGCAGTGTTGTGGTGTAGATGGCCAGGCTGTGTTAATGCGCTTCAGAGGGTCTCCAGTGTGTGCGTATGTGTACATCTCCGCTGGGCTTTGATGTGGTTCAATGTTGACCAGTGAAGGGTTTCGTCCCCCCTCCCCATCACACCATCACAGCCTGGACAACAGACATGAACAAATCTCAACTTCTGTTTGTTTTAACACACGTATCCATTCCTGTCGCCCAAACAGATTGGAGGCGGAACACGCTGATAAATAATTCACCCGTCTGACAGCAGGTCCACACACACACACGCACGCACAAGCACACACACACCACCACCTTTGATGCTCTGTGGCACAGTCGGGGTTATCGTTTGCCCTGTTTGGTTCATCCTACACGAACGCACATGTTTTTTCAATGTGTTTCTCTGTACAAACATCTCAAATGTAGAGTCACTCTAACAGCAGTGCAATCTATACAGTGCTCAGAAGTCAAAATTATTCGCCCTCCTGTAAATTTCTTTTTAAATATTTCCCAAATGACGTTTAACAGAGCAAGGAAATTTTCATAGTATTTACAATAATATTTTTCCTTCTGGAGAAAGTCTTATTTGTTTTATTTCGGCTAGAATAAAAGCAGTTTTTAATTTTTTTTAATACAATTTTTAGGTCAATATTATTAGCCCCCTTAAGCAATATTTATTTTCAATCGTCTACAGAACAAACCCTCGTTATACAATGACTTGCTTAATTTCCCTAACTTTAACCTAATTAATTAGTTAAGCCTTTTAAATGTCACTGAATACTTGTATCTTGAAAAATATATAGTCAATAGCAGTCAGTTTTAAGAAATGAGTTACTAAAACTATTATGTTTGGAAATGTGTTGAAAAAAATCTTCTCTGTGTATAAATACACAGGCGGGCTGATAATTCAGGAGGGCTAATGATTCCGACTTTATTACTGTAAATGAATACACCCCCTTTGAAAATACTTATTTTTATCCATTTCTCAGTGAATATATATGGCCACTTTATTAGGTACACCTTACTAGTACCGGGTTGGACCCACTTTTGCTTAAATAACTGCTTTTATTCTTCATGTAATAGATTCAACAAGGTACTGGAAATATTCCTCAGGGATTTTGCTCCATATTGACATGATAGCATCACACAGTTGCTGCAGATTTGTTGGCTGCACATCCATGATGTGAATCTTCTGTGTCACCACATCCCAAAGCTGCTCTATTGGATTGAGCTCTGGTGACTGTGGAGGCCAATTTAGTACAGTGAACTCATTGTCAGTTTCAAGAAATCAGTCTGAGATGATTCACGCTTTATGACATGGTGCATTATCCTGCTGGAAGTAGCCATCAGAAGATGGGTATCTGTGGTCATAAAGGGATGGACATGGTCAGCAACAATACTCAGGTAGGCTGTGGTGTTGACACGATACTCAATTGGTACTAATGAACCCAAAGTGTGGCAAGAAAATCTCCCCCACACCATTACACCACCACCACCAGCCTGAACCATTGATACAAAGTAG
>NC_141028.1:4472500-4482500 GCF_052040795.2 Danio rerio
TTGTGCTCATTTAAGACAAAATTAGTTGTGTTTGAAAAAAAATCCACTTAGATCAACATCTTTAAATATTATTATTATTATTGTTATTATTAATTATGTGCATATGTCTGTTTAAGCACGCACCCAAAACCAAGTCTTTCGCTACGCTTTAAATCACGAGTACAGAATCTGTTTGGGAAACAACGTCTATTTATTACTGCGGATCGTGTCAGCTGACAGTCACGCACCGCTATATGACTGTTTTGAGGATTGCATATGAAGGGGAGACGGCACCTGTAGTGAAAAGGAAGGGAATCCCGCCACTTTTATAAGTATTACAAAGTGTTTTCATGACTAAACAAAGCGAAAGCACAGAACAGACACACATTTAAGAGCAATGGGTGCCCCCTGGTGGTTCGGCTGTATGGGTTGCGTATAGGCATATATTTGCATATTTGCCACCCTTCAGGGAAAGACTGAAAATACGGGAGAAATACGGGAAAACACCTTTACGGGATGACAGCGGGATAGAACTGTAAAATATGGGAGAATCCCCGGAAAAACGGGGGAAAGTATGATGCCTTCCTTTTTGCGCTGACTGCTTACCTCCATATGGATGGCTTTTCCACTGTTACCAGTTTGTCCAGTGGCTCAACATATACGTCGGCAGACTTGAGTCGCAGAGAGGAGTTGACCATGATGACAGTTTCCATTCTGGCAATGAATGATTCCAAAAAGCGGGTAAGACAAAAATAGAAGGCAAAAAAAAAAAATGAAATAAACAAGTAAACAACTATGTTAGAATGTGGTAAAATATAAAAATAATAATGAAAAAAAGTAAAAAAAAAAAATAATAATAAAAAATCGAGGCCTTTTCTTTTTCTGGATTGCTTTTCAAAACTGTGAGTTGGGATTAGGGAAGTGGGTGGTCGCTAGTTAATCTTTGCTTTTTAAAACACTGTCGGTTGGGTTTAGGCAAGGGGGTGGATAGGGATATTGGTCGGTTAGTCAGTCAGTCAGTCGACAGCAGCTTCTGGTGGATTTACGTGGGATCAGCAGGTGCGAATGGCAATCAAAAAAGAAATTTGAGATCTGAAAAAGCATACACAGCGGCCTCATTCATAAAAACAAAAACGGCAGAAAAAATGTAGCTCCTGGAACGTATTTAAAACTCTCCAAAAATGCAAACCGGGCTATGTTTTCAGAACGAGCCAGGGTTGATAAATAATGTTCCTGTTGGGGGTAAATAGCATAATCTTATTTTAATTAGAAAACAAGACTGTTTTATTTACCACACTGGCAGATTATTGAGCTTGTTTTAAGGTAAAACCCACCTAATTTTGACTTATTTCAGAAAAAAAATACTATTGTTTTACTAGTCTGGAAATAGGCTTCTATATTTAAGAGCTATTAGATACAATAAAAAATGCTGGGTTTAATATAGTGGATTTATTACGAGCCTTCATGAAGGAATTAAGTTTTGGATTGAACATAAAACAATTTGTTGCCCCACAAAAAAACTGATTGACTCAGCTCATTTTAAATAAGTAAACTGCACAAACAACAAAACGCCGTTTTTTGAGTGCAGTTGACTAGAAGCAAGATAGAAACTATAATAATTTTTAAATTTTTTTTGCAGTGTACAATAAAGCAAACAGCAACAGTTGCCATTTTTATAGAAAGGCTTGACAATGAGTGGACACCAGGATTACTTTGATTTTACAATGTATCCGAGACAGTTCCCTATAATAATCTGGCTGTTTGATGCCACAATATAAGAACAACAAAAATGTTTTTATAGTAAAATAACAGCTCATTCATTTATATTCTTTTCGGTTTAGTCACTTTAATCATCAGGGGTCACCACAGTGGAATGAACCGCCAAATTTTCCAGCATATGTTTTACACAGCGGATGCCTTTCCAGCTACACCCATACACACTCATTTAGACACATACACTACAGCCACTTTATCTTATTCAACTCATCTATAGCGTATGTGTTTGGAGGAAACCCAAGCCAACACAGGGAGAACATGCAAACTCCACACAAAAATGCCAACTGTCCCAGCCGGGACTCCAACCAGCTAACTAGTGGTAACTACTGAGCCACCGTGTCATCAATAAATTACTTAAGTATTATTTTATGTACTTACAGCTTTTATTATTGTATAGTGTGTCAATGTAAGAGTATATGGGTGTTTCCCAGTACTGGGATGCAGCTGGAAGGGCATCCACTGCATAAAACATATGCTGGAATTGTTGGCAGTTCATTCCGCTGTGGCAACCCCTGATGAATAAAGGGACTAAACCGAAGGAAAATGAATGACTGAATGAACGAATGATTTTAAACAGCAAAGCATTGATAAAATTAAGATTTCTGAACTAATAAATGCATTATTAGAACTGCAGCTTATCGTGATGAGTTCTAACAATTATTAATAATTCTAAATTATGATAATAATAATAATAATGTTCAGGGCTCAACAATAAGGACTGCCCGGTGGCCCAGGGCCAGTGTGAGAGACACTTGGGACAGTAGACCGGATCATTACTGGCCCGATTGGGACAGTGCTGCCTTGTCAGTCACTAACATTTAATTTGTCTGTGACTATTTGTGCATTTTAAGCTTGTGTTAAGTCTTTAAATGCTACCTTCTCTGTAATGTCGTAAACAACATATTGCGATTCGTCTCATATGATTGATTTAACCATGCTATATATATATTTTTTTTGTAACCTGGTAACAACCAGTACAGCGTAGAAACAGCAACATGGCGGCAACATCAAATTATAAGGCTAAACGGAAATGTCTGTCTCTAACGTCTTGGAAGTAGACATTTACGTGGCAACAACACGACAAAATAAAAATAAAGTGATGTTATGCATAGTTTGCCGTCAGTTTGACAAGTATTATTAAATAATTTCAAACTGCAATAAAGTACCTCCACATTCTCCATACTGCTCTTTTTGTTTGCATAACACTTATATTTACAATTGTTTTTAAGTATTCTAGATTTACAGACTTTATTTTTGACACATTATTTAAAATATGGGTCACACTTTACAATAAGGTTCATTAGTTAATGTTAAGTAATACAATTACTAACATGAACAAACAATGAACAATACATTTACTACAGTATTTATTCATGTTAGTAAACGTTAGCTAATGGAAATACAGTAGTTCATTGTTAGTTCATGTTAACTCATGGTGCATTAACTAATGTTAACAAGCATGGACTTGAATGGTAATATTGCATTAGTAAATGTTCAAATATGATTAATAAATGCTGTACAAGTGTTGTTCATGATTAGTTCATGTTAGTAAATGCATTAACTAATGAACCTTATTGTAAAGTGTTACCAAAATATGTGGCTAAAAATAGCTATTAACTTCCCTTTTTTTTTGGTGGGGCCAGTGAAAATTTTGGCAGGGCAAGTAAAAATCTAAACCACTTGCCCGATCGGACCAGTAGAAAAAATCCTTAGTGTTGAACCCTAATGTTACAATAAAATAACATTTATTTTAAACTATTTGTGTTATTTTGTTGAGATTTGGGTTGAAATAACCATATGCTTGGCTTATGTAGTGCGTGCACACACACACACACACACACACACACACACACACACACACACACACACACACACACACACACACACACACACTGGGATCCTGTGGCTCTTAATAGGATCTGCTTGTGCTATTGTAATGCCAGTCACCCCTCCATACACCCCCACTTCCTCTCCAGCCCCAAAACAAAAATCCCTGAGATCAGCTTTAGATGACAAACAGCTAATTAATTTTTCTAGCATGGGGGTTTCTCTCCCTGTGTGTGTGTGTGTGTGTTCATGGCTGCAGGGTGTGGAGATGTTGCCCTCAGCTGAGTCTGTAAAACTTGTGAGATTAATTTAAGATCACTGACGTGTAGCATTTGCATCCGAGCTGGCGAGATCGCTTCATTTCCTGTTGGCCACGGCCGGGGCAGGAAGTCAAGTGGAGGACGTGAACGCTGAACAAAGAGAGACAAACTTATACTGACAAACAACCTTAAGCTAAATATGATAAATCTGTAATGGCTGTATAAATATCTGTAATATATATATATATATATATATACATATATATATATATATATATATATATATATATATATATATATATATATATATATATATATATATATATATATATATATATATATATATGTACACAGACAGACACAGATGCTGTTTCAAAGAAGGTCTGATCAATCCGGCCTTAGGTTTGACACTATATGGCAGAGGTCACCAATCTCGGTCCTGGAGGGCCGGTGTCCTGCAGATTTTAACTCCAACCTTAATCAAACACACCTGAACAAGCTAATCAAGGTCTTACTAGGTATACTTCAAACAATCAGGCAGGTGTGTTGAGGCAAGTTGGAGCTAAACCCTGCAGGGACACCGGCCCTCCAGGACCGAGATTGGTGACCCCTGCTATAGGGTCTATGCAGAGCTAGTGTTTCTTCCCATACTGATAAACTTCCGGTGAACGGTTAATGTGACTTTTTCCCATTTTTATATGGTTTCTTTTGCAGCGTCGATTTTGTAATGTAATTAAAATATAATCAGTTAAAGGTGCAGTAGGTGATCGTCCACAATGCTAACAGCTTAGCATAAATCTCTGAATCACAGTCCCTCCCCTGCCGTCTACAGCCACGCCTCCTTAAACACGAGCACAGCAAAAGAACCCTCTCTCTAGGCTAAATGAACCTCTCTCAGCTAAATGAACCAGAACTGACCCTATTCTGGGACACAATTTAGCTTTTATTTTGGCCCAGATCTGGCCCACACCAGACACTTACATCTGTACCACATACTGAATGGAATGATGGCTCTCTCTAGACTAGGCGGAATAGCGCTATTTACTTGTGTTTTGTTGTTAAACGAATTAAAATCTACATTATCGATGCTGTAAAAGGTCCCTTATGAAACTGAAAATAGTCTTATCAGTCTTTCATCGGAAGATTTTAGTGGCTGAACAACACTTCTGTGAAGATATAACCCGTTTGTAACAACAACATCTAACATCCAACATTCAACATCTATCTAATCAGCTTTGCGCAACCCAGGCTCATTCTGAAAACGTAGTCCCGTGGACGTTTCTGGAGACCGCGAAATACGTCCCGGGAGGTACGTATGGCTGCATTCCATTTTTTTAAGCGAACGCTACGGGGCGGTGTGACGCAGTTCCCTTTCGTGCTTGCCGGCTGACCGCTTACCTCAGTGTGGAGTGCTTTCCCGCCGCAGTCAGTTTGTCCGGTCAGCTCATCGTGTGCGTCGGCAGACTTCAGATGCAGAGAGGAGGAGGAGTTGACAAAGGCGTCCGGGTTCGAGTCCGGGGAAGAGGGGTTCCAGAAATCAGGTAAGACAAAAACAGAATCCAAAAAATAAAGCGAACGAGTTCATAACAGGGTGAGAACGTGGCGAAATCCGAAAACGTGGTAAAAAAAACAGATGAGGGTTTTTCTTTTTCTAGGCGGCTTTTCTAAATTGTTGCTCGGGTTTAGGGAAGTGAGCGGGCGGGCGGGCGGGTCAATCGATAAAACTGGTTGGGTTCAGGGAAGGAGGAGGGTGGATCAGCCGATTGTCCGGTCACGCAGTCAATTATTCGGTCAGTCAGACAGCAGCCTGGTGGGTTGACGCGAGAACATCGCGGGCTCGAACGGCACTCACGAGAGACGTTCGAGATACGAAAAAGCGCACACAACGGCCTCTCGCGGGATTTTAGGGATTTTATCTGTTCTGAGAGAGCAGTTCCTACTTTATGTTATTCACTCGTTCATTTTGCTTTAGCTTAGTCTGTTTATTCATCAGGGGTCACCAGAACGATTAAGAGTTTAGATTTTCCTCTCTACTCTAACAAGAATGTCATCTTCAAAAGCTAAATTTAGTAATGTGGTGGCGCAGTGGGTAGCGCTCTCGCCTCATAGCAAGAAGGTCGCTGGTTTGAGCCTCGGCTGGGTCAATTGGCATTTCTGTGTGGAGTTTGCATGTTCTCCCCGTGTTGGCGTGGGTTTCCTCCGGGTGCTCCGGTTTACCCCACAGTCCAAAGACATGCGGTACAGGTGAATTGGGTAATCTAAATTGTCCGTATAGTGTATGAAAGGGCATGCGCTGTATAAAACATGCTGGATAAGTTGGCGGTTCATTCCGCTGTGGCGAACCCAGATTAATAAAGGGACTAAGCCAAAAATAAAATGAATGAATGAAATGCACATTATAAAACAATGAAAGTGTTGTTTTTTTTTTGTTTTTTTTACCTATCAGGCTGTTGTTGGAGACCCCAAAACCAAAATATGACCTTTATAATGCATAGTATGGGCTCTTTAATATATTAATGCAACTCTGCAACTTTTGGGAATCGCTGGAAAGTGTCACGCTTTAAATTTGCACATGAAAAATGCTAGGATTGAAACATAATAATTGTGAACAGAAAAAAAAAAAACAATCCCCAAAGATTTAGATCAAGCTCAAAAGTAGCATGTCTGAGTAGCTCATGTTTACACACTCCTGTACTGCATTCACCGAGCCCTCATACATCTCTCTTAAAAATCTCATCTGATCCCAAACAAGCTGTGACCAACAACATCATCCCAGTCACATTCACAAAAAACACACACAATTCCTGTCTGGCAGCTTATGATTATTGAGCACCCGCTTCTCCAGGCCGAAATCAAGGCGTCCCTAATTTCCTGTCCTTCAAATAAAACGCCGGCTTTATTAGTTTCACACTTAAAATGATGTACAGAAAGGTTACTCAAGCGCAACGATCGGGCTTTTAGTTTTAACGAGTGCATACATCATAAAGCGATCTCGATGTAATAATCATCCATCATAATTGAGACGCGGGACCAGCTGAGGGACCGAATGGGAAACAGATTTGCAGGCGCGCTACGGGAACGCGGACCCGGTGCGCGCGTACATGCCGCGAAGAAAAACTGTTAGTTTATTGGGCTCCTGCGGGACTGCGCGAGTGGTTTTCCAGTTAACTTGGAGGAACTTTGATATTCAGACCTGTCAGAGTGAGAAAGTGTGTTTTTGTGCCTAATCTCGATGCGTGTGTATGTGTGTGCGTGTGTTTTATGTGGGTGTGCGGCGTCCATTACTCATGCGCGCGTCTGTTTCTGTCTGTTCGTTTTGCACTCGTTTTATGTACATCAGTCCGCTGGGTCTCTGCTCCCCGTCCCATGCTGTGGTCTCGCGTCTGGGCCAGGCTTTAATTACAGTGCAGGCTGCTGTATTTCTGAAGGGGGTTTCTGCTCGTCCCCCCCCTGAGCGTGGATGTCAGGCCGGCTGAGGTGCAGTGAGAGGCGGATCGTGACCCTCCCCCTGATCCGCGCGTCCCACGGGGTTCCAGGGCTTCACCGCGGTGCCACAGCCTCCCCTGGCCCTGACGCTGCCCACCTGCCACCTCATAAAGGCGCGCACACACAGATCACACTTTTACACACATGCACACATAAACATACACACATAAACACACATCACACTTTTACACACATATTCACACACGCATCACACTTTTAAAAACACAATCAAATCACACTTTTATACACAAACACACACACACACACACACACACATCACATTTTTACGCACATAGCTCACTTTTACACAAACACACACAAATCCAACTTTTACACACACAAACACAAATCCAAGTTGTACACACACACAAACACACATCACACTTTTACACACTGATTCACACACGCATCACACTTTTACACTCAGACAAACAAATCACACATTTGCACACAAACACACACGCACACACACACACACACACACACACGCACACACACACACACACACACACACGCACACACACGCACACACACACTCACAAATCAAACTTTTACACTCAGACAAACAAATCACACATTTGTGCGCACACACACACACACACACACACACACACACACACACACACACACACACACACACTCATCCCACTTTTACACACATACACGCACATAGCTCACTTTTACACACACAAATCCAACTTTGTGTGTGTGTGTTTTACACACACTCACACAAATCCAAGTTTTACACACACAAATACACATCACACTTTTACTCACACACAAATTCGACCTTTACACACACACACACACACACACACACACACACACACACACACACACACACACACACACACACACACACACACACACACATCATACTTTTACACTTAAACAAATCACACATTTGCACACAGATGCGCTCACACACCAATGTTGGTACTGGTGATTTATGCCCACACACACACACACACACACGCACATAACTTACTTTTACATTCATGCACATAACTCACATTTACACACACACATCACACTTTTACACTCATACACACACACACGCACATCACACTTTTAAACACACACACAAACAAATCACATTTTTACACACACGCACGCGCACACACACACACACACACACACACACACACACACACACACACTCATATCTCACATTTACACACATGACAATGAGTTCCCTGCGCTCAAATGGCCTCCACAGTCACAGACCTCAATCCAATAAAGCACCTTTGGGATGTGGTGGAAGATTTACATCATGGATGTGCAGCCGACATGCCGGCAGCAACTGCATGATGCTATCAAGTCAATATAAAAGCAAAATGTCTGAGGAATATTTCCAGTACCATGTTGAATCATGAAGGATTAAGGCAGTTCTGAAGGCAAAAGGGGGTCCAACCAGGTACTAGCAAGGTGTACCTAATAAAGTGGCCGTTTAGTGTAGTTAGGCATTGACTCAGATCCTCTCGTCTCTTCAAGGCTGCAAAATAGTGCTTATTTATTAATATTTTCTCAAGTTCTAGTAATTCCTAAACCACTTATCCCAGGAATGAAGGTCTGATTTGAAGCAGTCCTATTATACGAGCTCTTCGCTCAAAAAAAGCAAACATTTCCAAAGCATAAACACACCTATAAGGACCAAACAGGCTTGTATACTGTACACACACACACCTTCACACAATCTGACATTATCCGGCTCACAGCGGCTGTCCACAAGTGTTGGCTGATCAATAGGTCTTCTTCTGCACCCGTATCGACGACGAAGCGCTCATTGATCACGTCCAGACCCCGAGGCCCCCGGCTTCAAAGATAATTGGGCGCCGGGACGGGCCTTCACATGATTGACAGGGGTCCGAGATGTTAATAAACCCCCAGGCCTTGCTTTACCTTTACACAGCGATTCAGCCTGGGTCATTATTTGCCCAAACCGTGTCTTTGTCGTTGCCCGTTAAGATGCTCGCAACAACTTCATCCGTGACTACAGCTCTCTGCAAAACAGAGGCGTTTATTGATCAGGACGCCTAATGCATGATCGCTAGTATTCTGTGGGTTCGGTTCAAATCAAGGTGCTTTTTAAAACAAGTGTCCGGGCGAATGATGTAAAGCCTTAATAACTCGGCCCATATTGATACCTCCGTCATTAAGTAGGCAGACTGGAGCACATTAGGAAGCCATTAGAGGCAATAACAAACACAAGACGCTCATTTGTTTCAATGAGCCACGCTGAAGATTAGAGATTAATTGACGTTGTGAGGAGGATGGGCTGGCGGTGTTGTTTTTTTAGGACATTAATATTAGAGAAAGTTTGATGGAATGCATGAATAAGTAAACAAACGCTCCTTTAAGCTGGAAGAAAGTGTGGTGAGACAAAGCGCAGGCAAAGGCGAGCTGAAGCAAACTAGGAATTATTCAAATATTCCGTGTGTAAATCGCATCCAAACCCTCTCAGAACAATAAAGTAATGAGGCCCCAATTGGGTCCCGTTGCGCTCGTGGGTTCTGAAAACAATAAGAGGCGCTAGATCTGCCTCGGCCCGATGCTAAACCTTAGAGTTCACTTGGCGTCAGACTGCCAGTGTGTGTGTGTGTGTGTGTGCATGAGGCAGTCGGGATGCAGAGTTGCCGGGGGCGACTGGGCTGCTGATAGAGGCCAGTGTC